>NW_007726170.1:1287612-1288439 GCF_000696425.1 Galeopterus variegatus
CTGGGAGCCTTTGTGGCCGAGCCAGCTTGTCACGCAGATCCCGATGCAGAACCGCAAACCGATCCGGCTCTGGGGGCAGCTCTTGAGCTGAATCCGTGCCCAGCGACGGAATCAGCTTCTCGGCCACTTCCTGAGTCCAGACCAACATCTGGAAGGCAGAAGAGGATCCCAGGTAATCAAAGCTCCCTGGTGCTTTTGGGGTCTTATTCATGAAGTCTGTGTCCAGACCTATTTCCTGAAGTGTCTCTCCTACGTTTTCTTTAAGAAGTTTTATTGTTTCAGGGTGTATATTTAATTCTTTAATCCATTTTGAGTTGACTTTAGTGTATGGTGAAAGGTATGGGTCTAGTTTCATTCTCCTGCATATTGATATCCAGTTCTCCCAGCACCATTTGCTAAAGAGGCAGTCTCTTCCCCAGTGAATAGGCTTGGTGCCTTTGTCAAAGGTCAGATGGCTGTAGGTGTGTGGGTTGATTTCTGGATTCTCTATTCTATTCCATTGATTAGTGTGTCTGTTTTTATGCCAGTACCATACTGTTTTAGTTATTATAGCTTTGTAGAATAGTTTAAAGTCAGGTAGTGTTATGCCTCCAGCTTTATTTTTTTTGCTCAGTGTGGCTTTGGCTATGCGTGGTCTTGGTCTTTTGTTATTCCATACAGATGTCTGTATAGTTCTTTACATTTCTGAGAAAAATGTCATTGGAATTTTTATGGGGATTGCATTGAATTTGTATATCACTTATACTACTACGGACATTTTCACTATGTTGATTCTTCCGATCCAAGAGCATGGGATATTTTTCCATCTTCTTGTATCCTCTCTAATT
>NW_007726170.1:1291253-1291711 GCF_000696425.1 Galeopterus variegatus
TGGTTTTGGTATCAGGATGATGTTTGCTTCATAGAATGAGTTTGGGAGAATTGCCTCTGTTACAATCTTTTGAAATAGTTTGTAAAGAATCAGTGTCAATTCCTCTATGAATATTTGGTAAAATTCTGCTGTGAATCCATCTGGTCCTGGGCTTTTCTTTGTTGGAAGCTTTCTGATAACAGCTTCAATCTCCTTTATTGTTATTGGTCTGTTCAGATTTTCTATGTCTTCATGGCTCAGTTTTGGGAGCTTGTGTGTGTCCAGAAATTTATCCATTTCCTCCAGATTTTCAAACTTGTTGGCGTATAGTTGTTTATAGTAGTCTCTAATGATTCCTTGTATTTCAGATGAATCAGTTGTACTATCACCTTTTTCGTTTCTAATTTTTGTTACTTGAATCTTCTCTCTTCTATTTTTTGTTAGCCATGCTAATGGTTTGTCAATTTTATTTATCTTTT
>NW_007726171.1:0-38681 GCF_000696425.1 Galeopterus variegatus
CCATATAGGGATGGCCGGTTCGCTCACTGGCTGAGCGTGGTGCTGACAACACCAAGTCAAGGGTTAAGATCCCCCTACCGGTCATCTTTATTTTTTATTATTATTATTTTTTTTTTTTAAAGATGACCGGTAAGGGGATCTTAACCCTTGACCTGGCGTTGTCAGCACCACGCTCTCCCAAGTGAGCTAACCGGCCATCCCTATATGGGATCCGAACCCATGGCCTTGGTGTAATCAGCACCGCACTCTCCCAAGTGAGCCACGGGCCGGCCCCTAACTACATCTTTGATCAACAGTTGGTTGAATCTGCTAATGGGGAACATGGGGATATGGAACCCAGGGATACGGAGGGCCAGCTATATAGCTGTTACACTTATCAGTACTGTGTACTTAAGCAGCAGATTCTGTGGGGTTCTGCTACTCGTGTGTGGTTTTTGTCTTTCCAAGTAAATTAAGCTCCTCGGAAGCACATCTCCCTGTCTGTCGTGTATCTCTCGCATCTGCCACACGTTAAAACATTTTATTGATTAATAAATCTCGTGCTGTGCTTTTTGGTAGGTAATGATGTCTCCTTACTGTGCTCTCCACCTCCAGAATCTTCCGCTTCATCTCCCCAAAGCACCATACAGGCTTCCTCCTGGCCTGTCAGTCACTAGGTTTATACCAGCCACTGCAGTAGCATACGCTGCTTTGCAATATTGTGATTGTGTCCTGAGGACTCTAAGGTTTTTAAGTTCCTCGAGGGCAGGAGTCCTGTTTACTATAACTTCACAGCAACAGGCTTAGAATATTTTGTGAAAAGAATACGCCGATACCTATTCTAATCAAAAGCCAGTCTCTGAGAGGCTCCAGCCCCTCCTTGCTTTCCCAGACGGAGGGTCATAGAGACGTCTGGCGCAGCGAGGCCTCCTGGCGCAGCCATCGAGATGCGCAGAGGACGGCTAGAGGGTTGCTCGCTGAACCGGCTTCCTCTTCGTTAGTCCTCCTTCCCAACATGGCGCAGTCGGTTAACATCACCGAGCTGAATCTGCCGCAGCTAGAAATGCTCAAGAACCAGCTGGACCAGGTGGGGACGAGCCCCAGAGGCACCTCTTTTCCACTTCATGTTCCCCTCTACCCACACGTCCTTCCTCGCCCCCCTTTCCTTCCCCAGTTCGAGAGGCTTCCTTTCCCAGGCGAAACCCCCATCCGGTCCCAGGACCCGCCCCCTATCCGGCCGTACTCCTCTTTCCCTGCAGTCTCCACACTGATCTTCTTTTCCGTCCACCTTAGGAAGTGGAGTTCTTGTCCACGTCCATTGCTCAGCTCAAGGTGGTACAGACCAAGTATGTGGAAGCCAAGGACTGTCTGAACGTGCTAAACAAGAGCAACGAGGGTATGGGGTAGGCGGGTGAGGGCAACCTGGGGAATGTGGCGAGCCTGCTTTTCTCGTCCCACCTCCTAATCCAGTTTTCCTTACCTGAGACGAGAAAACAGTCCGTTACGTATTGTATACCACTTCATGGGCCTCTTGCATGTTGCCTATCTAGAATTGAGTGTACAGGACCTTCCTGCGCCTGCTGCCCTTGTTTCCGTTCTCTTCACATTATCTGTGGGCGCTGTACCCTGTTGGAACTCCCTTTAACATCTTAACGTTGGAGTTGCCAACCTTCCCCAGGTGTTTGTCTTCATTGCTTTCACAGGGAAAGAATTACTCGTCCCACTGACGAGTTCTGTATCCTTTCCACAGGAACTGCCACCGTGCCTTCTCCTCCTTTTCTCCGTTCACTCTCCTCACAAAACGGGGATGGGGAGGGTGATAGTTTTGATTACTCCAGAGTCCCCACCACGTGATTTTGAGAACACTTTTATTATAAACACTTCACAGCTCTCTTATCTAACTTCGGATCAATATGCAGCTAATGCCTTTTGAGTACCAAGTTAGGATGTAGATTTGGGGTGTGATATTTCTCTTTGCTGCTTAAGGATATTAGTCTGTTATGGAGATAAAGCTGGTGGTTTACTTTTGCTAATAACATATAGAAGACATAGGCAATAGAAGAATAGGAGGATATAGAGACAGGGAGGTTGGCTCTGTTTGTTAGTCCTCAATTTCAACTTAATTGTGGCTCATTCCTAAATTGCTGTTACTAAGAAACCTGGATTGTGTCCACCCATTGAATGTTTTACTTGAATGAGCAAGTTATAGCAATAAGGCACCTGTAATCTGTAGTCAGAGAACTGGTCAAGAGCTAAAGGGGAAACAGGAATAGCAGTGTAGTAGAGAATGATTAAATAAACAACTTTAAATCTCTCAGGCATTAGCTACTCATGACTGAGGGTGTTGAAGAGAAGTGAGGCTAGCTTTTCATTTTTGCTACTATAGATCAGTAGGAAAACATTATTGTATTATTGAGGGGATCATAGGAAGAATTACAAGAACTGCTTGTAGGATGAGAGATGGGATCGGGACAGGAGAGTGTTCTAGCATATATAATTTTCTCCATAAGGAATTACTTCTCTGTCTCTCTCCATTTGGAGTTATAGTTCTAAGGCCTCCAGATCGTTTAGTAGGTTTTTTTTTTTAGAAAAGGAGCGTCTTCGGAGGCTAAGCAGACTGGTTGACAGGGAATCATGGCTTATGCTGGGCTAGTTTTTCCCTTAATCCTTGCTTCTCAGATGTATGTTCCTGGGAAGCTACATGACGTGGAACATGTGCTCATCGACGTGGGAACCGGCTACTATGTAGAGAAGGTGAGTGGGAAGAAGCATGTGGATGTCCCTCTGAGCAGGGAAGGGAAGTTTAGGGGAAGAGCTAGAGTGCAGCATAGGGTCTCCACTTAGCTCCTTATTCACCTCTGATCTTGCAGACAGCTGAGGATGCCAAAGACTTCTTCAAGAGGAAAATAGACTTCCTCACGAAGCAGATGGAGAAAATTCAGCCAGCTCTGCAGGAGAAGCATGCCATGAAACAGGGTAAGTTCTACCTGGAGCACCTCTTAACCCTTTCTGCCTCCATAATACAGAACAGGGGGCTGGCCAGTTATAACATCAAGGTCAAGGGTTTGGGTCCCTGCACTGGCCAGCCACGAATAAATAAATAAATAATAAAATCATGTCTTTCTTTTTCTTTGATGTCTTGATGTGTATTCTCTAGATTTTGTGTATTTACATACCCACTATTTATAGATTCCTGGGTTGAGTGAGAGATTTAGAGGAAATGATGTCTATGCTTTTGTGGAGCTTCTGTTTAATAGGGGTGGATTGGGGGTATGAGATGCACGTGTACATAAATTTACACACAGGAAGGAAACGTAACCCGAACTTAATACTAGCAATTATAACCCTGGCTGCACATTAGAATCACCCAGGAAGTTTAAAAAGAAACCCTGGGTTCACTCCAGACTGACTAAATCAACCGAGAAGTGCAGGCAGGGGCAGTTGTCCCAGGGGTCAGTGTTTTTTTAAAAAGCTCCCCTGGTGATGGTTACAGTCAGGATTGAGAACCCCTGTTCTTATGGAAAAAAATCTTTTCCACATTATAATTTTCTGGTTACGTCTAACTCATTTAATATCGAATTGTGTTCATTTTTATATCCCAGTGGTTAACATATTGACTGACACATTGTATACTGTAAATTTGTGTTAATATGTGTAACCCACAGTGGATCACTATGTTAAAAGTTTTATTAACAAACTGTAGTTGATTGTCCACCTAGCCGTAATCTCCCGTTACTTTTCCTTAACTCTAGGTTCTCCCCTTTAGCTCCTGAGCAGGATCTGACTCTTCCGTTTTTTCTAACAGCTGTCATGGAAATGATGAGCCAGAAGATTCAGCAGCTTACAGCCCTGGGGGCAGCTCAGGCTGCCGCCAAGGCCTGAGAGTTTGTTGCAGAAATGAGGCAGAGGGACCCTGCTTCAGAGGCCTGGAACTTTATGGGCGTGGCTTCCTGGTGTCGGGAAAGGGAAGGGTCTTGTGTTTAATGCTAATAAACGTGCCAGCTGGGCAGAATGTTGGTCGTTTCTTGCATTAAGCAAGGGACTGGTGATGGAGACGGGAGGAGGGTCGTCAGGAGATGGGCCCCTCGGCGGAGCCTGATCAGCTGGGGCGATGCCGTGCTCATCTTGCAGGCCCCACCACGGGCTCTTTGAGGAAGTGGCGAGAACTCCTGCGCTGGGTAGTATCCTCTGCGAGGCCGGTTGCCGTGGGAACGGCCGGCAAGCGGAAGTAGAGCCGCGCCGGCACTTCCTCTTCCAGGTCGGTATTCCAGCCTCCCCGTGAGGGTGGCCGCATGGTCCACGGCTTCCTGCGCGGTCTCTTAGCGTGGTCGCTGCGGCTGCCACCCCTCCGAATCCGGCGCTGCATGCTCGGCCCAGAGTCCACCCCACCCCCCAAACGACTCCGAAGCAAGTTAATGGCACCGCCCCGAATCGGGACGCATAACGGCACCTTCCACTGCGACGAGGCGCTGGCATGCGCATTGCTTCGCCTCCTGCCGGAGTATCGGGTACAGTTTGCGAAAACTGACCGTGGCACTGCCTGCATGCCCCCCGGGTGGACCCCGTTCCCCTAACGAGGTCCCTGTGGTAGCTCGGGCAGCCTGAGCATCCCTCCTAGCCATCCCGGATCCACGGGAAACCCGACGTTAATCCTCTGCCCGCGCCACCCCTGGCAGCACCTTCACCTTCCTACCAATCCTCCATTCCCCGCAGGATGCAGAGATTGTGCGGACCCGGGACCCCGAAAAACTAGCTTCGTGTGACATCGTGGTGGACGTGGGTGGCGAGTATGACCCTCGGAGACACCGATATGACCATCACCAGAGGTGGGTTCCTAGATACCATTTCTTTTTTTTCTTTTTTTTTTTTTCCTTTTTGTCTTTTTTTCGTGACCGGCAACGGATCGCAACCCTCAGTGTCGCGCCCGTACCGGACCGGGACCGGCAACGGGATCGCAACCCTCGGTGTTGCGCCCGCCCCTCGCTCAGCCAGTGAGCGGCCGGTCTGTACGTGGGATCCGAACCCTCGGCGGGAGCGCAGCGCTCCCAAGCGGCGCGCTGTAGCCGTGCGCCACCGGGCCGGCCTGATACCATTTCTTTTTCTTGATTTTAACTTTCTTCTGTGCTCTAATTCAGCCATACACTGCCGTGGTTCTGCCTTCTCATTGAGATCAAACTCGTGAGTCCCACTGGGACTATAGCCTTCCATTCTTCCAGCTCTCTGCCTGTTCTTCACCCATCTCCCTGGCCTTGGACCTCGCTTGGCTCCCAGTGAGTCCCTCAGGCCCCTCCTGACTCACCCCCTTCCTTGGCTCAGTCAGGCTTTTCTCCCGCCAGCACTGACATCACCCCAACTAATAACCTATCTGGGATTAATCCATTCACGTCCCCTTGCTGCCCCACCTCAGATTGCTGGGTGCATATGATTGTGGCAGTTAGTGACAGTTCAGATGTGTTTAGTATTCTACTTCATTTATACTCTTCCATTGGAAAAAATTTCTTGTCCGTGGGTGGCCTGTTATCTACAGTACTATTCCAAGCCTTTTCCCTCTCCTCAAGCCCCCTACTGCATCAGACTCCCTCAGCGAGTGTCCCTACCTATTTTCAAAGGGAATTGAGCTTTTTCTGTATGCACTTCCTCAGCTTCCCACCCCCAAACATACTCCTTTCAGTTCAGGAGAAATTGTTCTCTTCTGTTGGAGGTTTATTCTCTGCCCCTTTTCCAACCTGTTACTTTCTCCTCTGGGACTTCACATCACAATTCCAGCACCAGTGTTTCTACTTCTCCTTCCCTACAGCCAAAAACTCTGCTCAAGCCATCTCCCATCTTGAAAACAAAGAAATGAATTTAAAAAATTAAAACCCTCCCTCATATAAATCACACTGTTAAAAGTAGTTATCTCTGAGGGATTATAAAAATGTTTTATTTTACATCTCTATTTCTTTCTCTCTTTCTCTTTTTTTTTAAAGTGTACAGGTTTTATAAATGATGTCGGGAGGTATTTACAGCCTATTCTCTCACCTTCATTCTCAGCTACTCTTCAAAAGAATAGCTGACCGTAGCTCCACCTCTTCCCTTCCTTTTCATTTTCCTCCAGCCCATTGTTTCCCAGTCTCCACTGGAACTGCTCAATGAAAGGGCACCAGTGACCTCAGCACCAAACCAGGGAGCTGGCTTAGAGTTTCACCTTAACTGACCTCTTTGTGATACTCGACATTATTGACCACTCCCTTCTTTCAAATGGTTTTACTTTTATATATATATATATTTTTTAACTATACAATATTTGATATATAAAAGAATACGTATTGCTCCTCCTTCCAAGTAAGCAATATGTAATACTTCCTGCCCCAAGTAAGCAATATCCTGAATTGTGTGTTCATCATACCCTTGTTCTTATGTATAGATTAGCACATGTCTATTTCCGTCAACAGTATATTTAGTTTTGCCTCTTTTTGAACTTTATTGGTGGGGTGGGAGGAGGTATTATATCATTTGCGTTTACACCTTGTGAATATTTTACAAATATTCTTCTGTATTTACTCAATGTTTAATAATAAAAGTCATTAACAAAAACTGAGATCCTTAGGTGATTCTGAGATGGACTAGTGTTTGGAAATGATGTCTGTAGTTTCCACTTCCCTAACATCTGTCATACTTTTTCCGTATTCTCTGTCCCATTGCTATTCAAATTCCTGCCTTCCTTACTCATGTGGACCATTGCAGGTAATAGCCTTGCATCTATTCTTCATGCTGGCTGGGGCAATGCTCCTAATATGCACCTGCTTGCTTAAAATACCCCCAGTGACTCCTCATTACCTACAGATGAAGCCCAAACTCCAAAGCAGGACATATAAGGCCTGCATAGTCTGGCCCCTGCCTGCCTTTTTGACTTATCTTTTGCCATTCACTCCTCACACCTGAGCTGCCTTTCTTACAATTCTGTGAAGAGACTTGTCTCAGCCATCATACATGTTGTCCCCTCTACCTGGAATGCCTTTTCTCCTTCACCACTTGTCTGTCTGGTGAATGCCCACTAATTCATCTTTCAGGAGTGACCTAAAGGCTCTCCTCTGAACACTTATCCCCTCCCTCCTTCTTGTTATAACCTAGCTAGAGTATTTGATTAATTGGTTGTGTTTGTCTGCCTCTAATAGATTAATTTGAAGGCAAGGACAGGGTCTTAGTTTTTATCCTTAATACTTAAAAACACAAAACCTGGCGTGTAGCAAACATTGAGTTAACCATTGTTTAATGAATGCGTGAACATAATAAGTCCATGTTATCCCTAAGGAAAAGCCAAAGTCTTCCCAGCTGGGCTTTCCCCTCCCAACTCTTGTAATATTTTCCATCCTCCCCTCCACACCCCACCCCACTCCACCTGTGTCTGCACATGTCTGTATGTGCACACGTGCACAGACACACACACGCAGTAGGTTAACCAGGGCTAGCTCCTTCACCTCAGCCCCACCTACCTGTGCTCCTCAGGTCTTTCACAGAGACCATGAGCTCCCTGTCCCCTGGGAAGCCTTGGCAGACCAAGCTGAGCAGTGCGGGACTCATCTATCTGCACTTCGGGCACAAGCTCCTGGCCCAGTTGCTGGGCACTAGTGAAGAGGACAGCGTGGTGGGCACCCTCTATGACAAGGTGGGGACCTGAGGATAGAGATGCCCCACACATGCATCTCCACCAGGCCACTGGGAGTGGCACTCCTGCAGCACTCTAAACTGGGCCTCAGGTCAGGGTTTCTGGCCCATAGCAGGTCCAGTACTCACCCTCTCCCTGAGTCAGGCTCATCTCACAAGGGGATTGTGATATCTCCCCTGCCTACTTCCTGGGGTGGTTGTGAGAAATAGATGGCATAATATATGGGGAAGGGCTTTGAAAACCATAAGGCAGCGTTTCCCAGCCTTTTTCTTGACACACAGAAATGACTTTGGGTAAATAGAGAATACTGCTTATGTTTAGGAGCATCAGACTCAGAAGTTCTGGCTGCCCTGAGGTTGAGGGAGGATATCTTAGACACCAGTGTAATTTACAGGTGGTGCACAAGCTGGGAAGCTCACCTGGGAAGGGTTTGATTATGAAAATATCTTTAGGTTCTAACCAGTGTCCCCTGCAAGCATCTTCTTGCTTTTGGGCTAGTGGCCCTGGTACACATGTCAGATCAAAATGGTACTGATGACACCTACTTGACCCGACTGCTATGACATTCATGAGTCAAACCTTAGATCCACTCAGCTCTTTTTTGCATGTAGGCTCTTGAGTTCAATTCTCAGTCTTAGCTTGCCCATCTTCTGCCCCCTAACACATAGCATTAGTATGCTCCAAAAGTGAAGAAATATGAATAGGTTAAATTAGAAGTTTTAGAATACCAAGGTTTTAGTCTGCCTTGGTTAATTTTTCCTTCCATTGCTGAGAGGTTTCTAAGCAACTGACTAAATTAAATCAATGTTTTAACTGAGCATAAAACATTGGGGGTCCAGACCAAGAAGTGCTGGGCATAAAGGAGTTGATTTTTCAGCTTTCCCTGAGAGTAGCGCTTTTTCTACATACCACAGTATATTGATATGGAGGCCTATTTCGCAGGGAAGTTTTGCATAAAACAATGACATCCCATATTGTTTCTGCCCCAAAGCTCTTGAGGCATTTTCCTAGCATTTCTTCAGGCTCAGGAGATGCAGCAACTACTGATGTCATGTGGCACATTATGGGCTTCCCTGGAACTCATAACCCCACATACCAGCTCTTGATGTCTAGTCTAGTACTTTCTCTCTCACTTGACTTGTGTGTTTGGCTAAATCCTGCTGTACCTCGTTAACTGTGTCACTGAGTAGCTTACTCAGCCCACCTGAAGGTGTACCCTCCCTCAGCTTTAGGGAGCCACTTCCACCAACCCCTCTAGCAACTGGAAACCTTCCTTGTTCAGAAGTCAGCAGCCCCCACCCCACACATGCTGGCATTGGCTCGGGGTTTTCACAGTACAGTGAGCACTGGATTAGAAATCAGGTGATCTGAATCCAGTCCTAACCCTATTAGCTGTCTGACCTTGAGCAAGCCACTGAACTCCCCAGTTCTTTCCTCATTCAGTTAATGTTGAGAGATCCTTGCAGGGCTATTGTGAGGGTTAAATGGAAGAAACCTGTAAGACTTTACACAAATGGTAGGTATCCTCAAGAGCATTTCCCCTGCTGCTGCCTTAGATGTACGAGAACTTCGTGGAGGAGATTGACGCTGTGGACAATGGGATCTCCCAGTGGGAAGAGGGGGAGCCTAGATATGTACTGACCACTACACTGAGTGCCCGGGTTGCTCGACTTAATCCCACCTGGAACCAGCCCAACCAAGACACTGAGGTAAGGAGGGTCCCTGGGAGAGAGACCCTGAAACATGTAAGAACCTCAGGAGGAAATGAGAGTGTTTATTTCTCCTAGGCCCTAGCAAAGTTAAAAGTTTTTGGGCCAGCACCACGGTTCTGATTCTCCCCATTCCCAGGCAGGGTTCAAGTGTGCGATGGATCTGGTTCGAGAGGAGTTTCTGCAGAGACTAGACTTCTACCAACACAGCTGGCTACCGGCCCGTGCTTTGGTAGAAGAGGCCCTAGCCCAGCGATTCCAGGTACAAGCCTAAGAGGAGGCACTGTGGCTCAAAGATCAGTGACTGCTGGCAGGCTGCTGGTCAACAGGGGCTCCTGCTTCTACCGTAAACCTTCTAGCCACGTCCCACTTCCCTTTCAGGTGGACCCAAGTGGAGAGATAGTAGAATTGGCAAAAGGTGGATGCCCCTGGAAGGAACATCTCTACCACCTGGAATCTGAGCTGTCCCCCCCGGTGGTCACCTTTGTTATCTATACTGACCAAGGTGGACAGTGGCGGGTACAATGTGTGCCCAAGGAGCCCCACTCATTTCAAAGCAGGTCAGACCCCAGAGAACCACCTTGCAGACCTTCGGCACTATTAGAGGAGGCTGCCAACCTCTTCCTCTGCTCCTCTCTCTAGTTCCTCAGGCCTCCATTTGCTTCCACCAACTCCCTCTTTCTGCTTACATGTAGGCTGCCTCTGCCAGAGCCATGGCGGGGTCTTCGGGACAAAGCACTGGACCAGGTCAGTGGGATCCCTGGCTGCATCTTCGTCCATGCCAATGGCTTCATTGGTGGACACCAAACCCGAGAAGGTGCCTTGAGCATGGCCCGTGCTACCTTGGCGCAGCGACCAGTGCCTACGCCTCCCACAAATCCCTCGGTTCAATAAAACTTCTTCTATCTCATACTGACCCAGTCTTTGACTCATTATTGCCCTACACCATTCTGGGAACTTGCTCAAACTTGGGAAAAGTGAAACATCTATTATGTGCAAGACCCTAGGCTAGGTGTTTTTCTCGCACTAACTTCTCAGCTTTCCTTTTCAGAAAACCATCCAGTTCCTAGGATTAAATAACTTAACCAAATCCCCAAGAAGTAGCTAAAAAGTGACAGAGCAGCATCTTTTTTTTTTTTGGGTGGCTGGCTGGTATGGGGATCCAAACCCATGACCTCGGTGTTATCAGGCTGTGCTCTAACCAACTGAGCAGGATCTTAACCCAAAGTTCATGGTTTTTTTCCCCCCACTATACCCCAATGCAATTCCCTGGAAGTGACAGAGTCTGGTAATTGAGTGGAAAACAAACTTTATTATTAGAGGTGGGAGTGAGGGGAGTGGGGATGAGCAGGTGGTGGCCCTGGGAGAGGGTCCCAAGGGGCAGAGATAGGGGATGTTTCAGTAAATAGGGGCAGGTCGTGAATAGAACCTCCACCCCCAGCTGGAGGCTCTTGGGCCCGTCCAAGCACAGGGCTAAAACGTGGAAACTGGGCATTGACAAAGTACAGAGGGATGTGGGCAATTCGGCCTGTGGACCAGCACTGCAGAGAGGGGAAAGAAAATCATCAGGGCCTGGTCCCAAAGAAGGCCACATGGCAGAGCCACACAGCAACCAAGGCTCTCAGCTTCTCCACCCCACCCTGGAAACCCCCAGCAGCCTGGCCTACTCACCACACTGAGCAGAGCTCCGTTACTGAAGGAAGGGTGGAAAGTGATGAGCTGGGCCTGGGCTCCTGGCTCCCCCTGGATGATGCCACTGGGGGAAGAAGAAAAAGTGATCAAGCAACTGGAGGCAGAAGGGAGGTGCATGCTGTGGTTTTGGTGCCAGAAGGCTGGTGAGAGCCCAGACCTAAGGGCCTGCCCAGCACTTACCAGGGGAGTAGCTCAAACACAGGGTTGTTTCTAGTGCGAAAAAGGAGGATGACTGGTTTACCTTCCTTTACCCGTGGATTTCCTATAAGAAATGGACCCAGGAATAAGGAGGAATTCTGGAGGCAGAATCCCAGGACAGGGGTGGAGAATTGAAGGCCAGGGTACAGACACTCAATGGAGAAGGTGACTGTGGCCTGACAAAGCACTTGCTCGTCTCCCTTTTTTTTGTGGGGGGCAGCTGGCTGGTATTGGAGGGAGGGTGTCTTACCTTTCATGAGTACAGCCAGACGCTCCCCGCTGGGGTCCCAGACCATGGAATGGGCCTCTCCCCCAAGCCTATAGGTCAGGACCGGAGGTTAGAAGAGCTCAGTGTGGTCCCTCCCACCTTCCTTTCAACGCCCCTCCTTCACCTACTCAGCTCACCTCTCCTCACCATCTGGCGTCTGTATTGTTGTCTCAGAGAGATCTGCCACAATCGTTGCTGACTTTGCACCTCCAACGCGCCCCTTTCCCTCACCTGTGGATAAGAGCAGAGGTCCGTACCTGCAGGAAACAGGACTCTCACTGTTTCCCCTGCCAGCTCATTACGGGCATCAACACCTCTGAAGTCTAAGCTTTTCAATCCTTCCCTTTATCCCTCAGAGTAGCATCTTACAGAGGTTGCTGCCTCTCTCTGACCACCCCGGATATTTTGCATCCTGAAGTATTGCCCTAACTCACCACAACGTTCTGGGAATGACAAGGAGTAAATCAGTGGTTCCCCCAATACAGTGAATAGTAGTCGGTTTCCATCTGGGCTCCAGCAGCCAGTCTGGGGTCAGGGAGCAAAAGACAGGGGAAGGTCTATAAGGGGAACACACGAGGGAAAGAAGTAGAGGAAGTTGGGAGCCAGGCTTGGGGGAGCAGGGATCCATTGGAATCACCTCCTCCCCAGCTTCTGTGAATCACAGTCCTCTCTTACCTGACAACGCCCTGACAAAGTAGGCCATCTCTCACAAGTCCACATCTGGGCCTCCCAAACTCTAAACCAGAGAAAGGCAAATTACCACTCAGGACCTCTAGGTTCTAAAACCTGGACCTCCCTCTCTCTGGTAGTCCCAAGGTCAGACTCCAGGAGCCAAGTGCCTTTCTCTAGGTCCTTGACCTCCTTCTACCTTCTCTCTCTCACCGAAAGACAGCTGAAGGAGTGGTAGCCAAGACTTTGCTGCCATCTGGGGACCAGAGCAGGTTGGTAACCCCACCTCCTCGAAACCAGGGAAGGGGGACACAGGTCTCTGTTGACACATCCCATACCTAGGAGAATGGAGGCAGGAGAATGAGACAGAGAAAACTCAAGCACCTTATCTCACAGTGGGGTGCCCTCTTTAAGGTATAAAGAACCAGAAAGGGGAGGAAGCAGGAAAGGAACTCTTAAACATAAGGGCATAGGTTTATGTTTACAATTATAGCAGGCAGAATTTTAAATCTGAGGAGTCTGGATGGTGAAGCTCCTTCTCTGTATAAGCCTAACACTGAATAAATGATTACCTCTCTCTTTCCCCCATTTTCCACTACCAGGCAAAGAATGTTCTTTCCTCAAGACTGAGGGGTGGCTTCCGATTAAGATGGTGGAATAGATGGTCCCCAGCGTCACTCTCTCCCACAAATCAACCAACTCACAACTATTAAAAAGCAACAACAGGGCCGGCCCGTGGCTCACTCAGGAGACTGCAGCGCTGGGAGCGCAGCGGTGCTTAGGGCGCCGAGGCCGCGGGTTGGGATCCTATATAGGGATGGCCGGTGCGCTCACTGGCTGAGCGCGGTGCAGGCAACACCAAACCAAGGGTTGCGATCCCCTTACCAGTCACAAAAAAAAAAAAAAAAAAAAAAAAAAAACAACAACAGCCAAGCTGGGGCCACTAGAGCTCAGGGGAAGAGGAGGAGAGACCTATGGAGTACATGAAGGTGGGAGAAGCCACGATGAGAGAAAGAACTGCTCCAACTGTCTCGAGCCCTGGCCTCTTCAAGACTGGAGCTGGTGGGCCGGCCCGGTGGCGCACTGGATAGTGCGCCGCTTGGGAAGCGCTGCGGCGCTCCCGCCCGAGGGTTCGGATCCCACATACAGACCGGTTCCCGCTCACTGGCTGAGCGAGGCGCAGGAGCAACACGAGGGTTGCAATCCCGTTGCCGGTCCCCGGTCCGGTACGGGGGCAACACTGAGGGTTGCGATCCGTTGCCGGACACGGAAAAAAAGACAAAAAAAAAAAAAGACTGGAGCTGGTGAGCACACGGAATAGGAGCTGGCAAAAGCCACAGCTGTGCCCTTTGGATGAAGTTGCTTGGAGGCCACAGGGGAGAAGAGGGCCTGGTAGCCCCCAGGCCAGCAAGACCACTGATAGGGTTCCCGTGGACCCGCATAGGAGAAAGGAGCCACAACAACTGAAAAAAAGGAGCTATTCAGAGGCTGGTGAGTCACCACAAGGGACCAGTGCATGGCCCATTACATGGGAAGTGTTTGGAGCACAGGTGGTGAGGGAGACCCACCAGGTGGTGAGGGCCCACTGGGAGAACACTGGGGAACAACAAGACAGCTGATCTGCCCCCAAGTCAGCACAGGACCACTCAATGGAGGTCAGGAATACAGAACAGCAGGAGGTGCAGTTTGCGGAAAAGACTAAGGCCCAGACCAGAGTTTCTACACAACTCAGGTGTACTGGATCTCACCAGACCCAGAAGTACCTATAAAGTCAACCATTAAAACCTGAGCTGTACAAAAAGCCTTCCACAGGTAATCAGCAGCAAAGCAGCAATTTAGCTCAACCACAGAGCTCAAGTACTGGTCCCCACAGGAGGTTCTCCCATTTAAAAGTAAGGGGCCGGCCCGGTGGTGCACTGGAGAGTGCGCCGCTTGGGAGCGCGGCAGCACTGCCGCCGAGGGTTCCGATCCCATGTGGAGACCGGTTCCTACTCACTGGCTGAGCGTGGTGCGGGCGCAACACCAAGGGTTGCGATCCCGTTGCCGGTCCCCGGTACGGGCGCGACACCGAGGGTTGCAATCCCGTTACCGGTCAGTAAAAAAGACAAAAAGGAAAAAAAAAAATAAATAAATAAATAAAAATAAAAGTAAGCAAAGGAAAATAAATTAGTTCCAGTGCAGAGTTTAAGTGGTAGGAACAGCAAATAATCCAACACAGAACTGAAAGAAGAAACAAAATATCCACAGACCAGAGACAAAGTTTGTTATTAACTAGTAAAGGTCTCACATCACCAAAGAACACCTATAAAACCTAGAAGGACTGAAAGCCCCCTGGGTTACCAAGCCACGGAACGGGTAAGGCTGGGAGCCTCAGCCATGCCCCCCAACACTTGGAACCAGTCCCAACAGTAGGGGGCCCGAGGGCCTTGACCACACCCCCCTGACACCTGCAACCAGCCCAGTAATGACCACCTAGCTGCTGCAGGAAGTCCCCCAGGCTCTCCCAAGCTAGGGCAGTGGGGGGCGAGGGCTCAGCCACACCCCTCTGACATCTGCACCCAACTCTCAGCAATGACCAAGCCACTGCTGGAAGCTCCCTGGTCTCCCATGCAGGATTGAGGGGGGTGCCATAGGCCTAACTCTGCCCCTCTTCCTTCTTCTTCTCCCACCCTATTTCCTTCCCCTTTCCCCTCTTGGCCTCTCCTCCAGCTGCTCCCCAATAACATCAGAGAATGTAAGAAAAATAATAATAGTAATAAATAAACTTAAAAAGAAAAAAGACTGAGGGGTGGCTGATATGACCCTAAGAGGGGTAGGGACCAACTCACCAGGATAGCAGCATCCACAGGTGAAGCAGAGAGCAGCCGCCCCCCGCTGGGGGCCCAGGCCAAACTGGTGACAGGTGTGTGCCCAGGGTGAGACAGCACCTGGGCACAGCCAGAAGAGGGTCTGCCAAGGGGAATTGGAGAGTGTGGAGTCAGAAGACAAGAAAGCCCCATGATTCTATTTCCTTGCCTCCTTCTGCTAAAACCTCCTAATCCCAATGGCCCCTCTGAGCTCAAATCCAGGTTGGGGAAAAGGAATAAGGATTATGGAAGTTAAGTAAAGAAAATAAGGCTGGTCTATTGCCTCAGTTGGTTAGAGCATGGTGTTGATAACACTAAGGTCAAGGGTTCGGATCCCCATACTGGCCAGCCACCAAAAAAGAGTTCCAACCTCTTCTTCTCTTTCCAGAGTTATCTCCCACTCCCCAGAACACACCCTGTGCTCTAAAACTGCCTTTCTGCCTTTACTTGTCAGAATGTCTCCCCCCTCTGTGCTCCTAAATTATTTTCTGCCTGTCAAAAAGACACTGCATGTGGATCAACCTCTATCACTAGTCTGGGAACTACCCCAGGGCACCAGCTGTGTCTTATTCAGCTTTGTATTTCCAGAGCCATGTACTTGGCTTGACAGGTACAGACTACTACCTGAATAAATGCCACCCTCTCCTCCTCCCACCTACCTAATAGGATTTAGCTACAATGAGATATTAGGTCACTGATATACAACTTATTCTTTTCTTTTTTTGTTGTTGTTTTTTTGTCTTTTTTCGTGTCCGGCAACAGATCGCAACCCTCAGTGTCGCGCCCGTACCGGACCGGGACCGGCAACGGGATCGCAACCCTCGGTGCTGCGCCCACACCTCGCTCAGCCAGTGAGCGGCCGGTCTGTATGTGGGATCCGAACCCTCAGCGGGAGCGCCACCGTGCTCCCAAGCGGCGCACTGTAGCAGTGCGCCACCGGGCCGGCCCAACTTATTCTTTTCTTTAAAATAAATTACAGCTATGTTTTCAGGTCGGTTCACAGAGATCCATCTCATTCTTTTCAGTGACTCACTTATATTCTACTGAATAGATGAACTATAATTTATTCAGCCATGCATCTACAAATGGACATTTGGGTTGTAATTTTTTGTTATTACAAACAATGCTATAAAAAACATTTCCTATTATCTCTTCTATTCATGTCATTATCTGTGTAGAACAGAATAGTAAAATGGAATTTGGGGATAAAAAAGGAGGGCTGGCCAGTTAGCTCAGTTGGTTAGAGCATGGTGTTGATAACACCAAGGTCCAGGGTTCAATCCTTATACCAGCCAGCCACTCCCCCTACCAAAAAAAAAAAAAAAAGCTTACAGCTTTTTTTTTTTCCCTTTTGTCTTTTTTTGTGACCGGTAACGGGATCGCAACCCTCAGTGTCGCGCCCGTACTGCGACCGGCAACGGGATCGCAACCCTCGGTGTCGCGCCTGCACTGCGCTCAACCAGTGAGCGAACCGGTCTCTATATGGGATCCGAACCCTCTGCGGGAGCGCCACCGCGCTCCCAAGCGCCGCAGTACCAAGTGCGCCACCGGGCCGGCCCTGCTTACAGCTTTTAAAAAATAAATGTCAACAAATTGTCTGAAAAGTTTATACCACCACATACTCTCACCAAATGTGTATAAGAGGACCCATTTTTCTAATCTTTCTAGTACTGGATATAATCAAATTTTTTATTTTAATAATAATATCATTCTGAATGGGTGAGAAATATTCTTCTATATCTTCTAGTCCTTTTAATTTTTAAATTTAGTTCTTTAGTCTGCTTGGAATTTATTTGTATATAAAGTGTGAAGCAAGGACTACATTATTTTGGGGCCGGCCCGTGGCTCACTCGGGAGAGTGCGGTGCTGATAACGCCAAGGCCGCGGGTTCGGATCCCATATAGGGATGGCCGGTTTGCTCACTGGCTGAGCGTGGTGCTGACAACACCAAGTCAAGGGTTAAGATCCCCTTACCGGTCATCTTTTTAAAAAAAAAAAAAAAAAAAAAAAAGGACTACATTATTTTTCTAAATGGATAGTCAATTATCCCAACATCATTTTTAAAAAAGAAATCTAAACTTTATTGCAATGGAAAGCCAACTTTATCATATATTAAATTTCTGTATATTCTTAGATGTGTTCCTGAATGTTATTCTTTTTCTGTCTGTTTGTACCAATAACTTTATATTACCGTAGCTTTATAAAATAATTTAATACCTGGCAGGGCTAGTTTCCCCTCACTAATCTTTCCTTCTCCCATATTTATTCTTTCATAAAAACTATCATTTTACTGTACCAGCCAACCACCACAAAAAAAAAAAAAAAAAAGAATCCCAGGTTATTTGGGCTGGCCAGTTATCAGTTGGTTAGAGCATGGTGCTGATAACACCAAGATCCAGGGTTCTATCCCTGTACCGACCAGCAGCAAAACAAACAAACAAACAAAAAAACCCTGTATTCATTTTGTCTGGTTCACAAAAACAAAAACCCAGCAGAATTATGATTGGAAGTACACTAAATCTGACATCTTTATGATTAAATTTTCCTATCTAGGAATACAGCATGTCTCTCCATTTATTCAGCTCATGTAATATTCCTCAACATAATATTCTTTTATGGGCCGGCCTGTGGCTCACTCGGGAGAGTGCGGTGCTGATAACACCAAGGCCACGGGTTCGGATCCCATATAGGGATGGCCGGTTTGCTCACTGGGTGAGCGTGGTGCTGACAACACCAAGCCAAGGGTTAAGATCCCCTTACCGGTCATCTTTTTAAAAAAAAAAATATTCTTCTATAATTCTTCTGTTTTATTCCATATCTGTGTTTATCTCTCCAATTCTGAAAATAGTGTACTTTGGCTGGACAAAAGGTTTTCTTTTTTATTCATAATTTAAAGAACCAGTTTCTGGTTTTATTTTTAGTTAGTTCTCATCGGGACTCTTTCTTCAATTTCACTGGTTTCTGCTCTTATCCATATTCATTCCCATTCTCCTTCCTTTAGACCTGAATCTGACAGTCCTCTTGAAGAGACGATCTTTCTACTCCATGGTCCATAGATACATCCACCCCATAATCCCATAAGCCCTAGTTCTGGCCCTCTCTCTAGATTAGAGCATTCCCAGCACCCCACCTTAACCTTAGATCTGCTTCTCCCATAGCCCTGGGAAGTGCTGTGATGACAAGGAACTTCTTCTTCCAGACTTCCTCACCATCCACCACCCCAAGCAAGGCCACAAACCTCAGGCCGATGTAAGACAGGCTGCTGGGACTCACCGGGTGGACAAGGAGGTAGGGTCCAGGGTCCAGATGAGAATGCAGCTCTGGCAGGCCACAGCCAAGACAGATGCACTGAGGGGCTTCCAGGCCAGAGCCGCCACATTTCGCTGCAGCCGGTGCTTCAGAGAGGGGACTATAGTGCTGTGGTGAAGGGATAGGGGAGTGAGTAAAAGCAAGGACACTAAGGCTCAGGGTACCCAAGTGCAGGTAAGGAGGGAAAGACACAGAGAAGAAAGCTGATCAATCCAGGGCCCAGGAGTATTGTGGGACAGAACGATAGGATAAATTCTAGGTCTGGGAAGAGGACACATCCAGGTATGGAGGTTCCCTAACCCCACTTCTGGAAGGAGCCCTGTGGACTAGGCTTAGGCACTGCAGAACGCCCCTGGGACCAAGGCTGGAAAGGGAAGGGGAGACTGGCAAGTCAGAGCCCACCCTGTAGGCCCACACACACCTGTTGGCATTATACACACGGACTGAGTCATCTAGCAGGGCCACTGCAAACTTGTTGGTGTGGGGGTGCCATGCAAAGACCCGCAAGCAGCAGCTGGACCTAAGGCACAGTGGGTACAAAGAGCCAGAACCTGTACCTACCCAAACCCCAGCCCACAAGCTCAGATTCCCTTTCATGTGAGGAGATGGTTGTTCTCTACTTTTTCCTTTATTCCTTTTTTTTTTTTTTGGAGAGTAGGACCAGGAAAGGAGTGGGAGAAGCATCTGCCTTGACTTCTCTTTCCCAGAAGAAGTTTCAAGGTTCAGGACTTCCTTTCCACAAAGCCTGAGAGCTTGTGAACTCACCAATTTGTGACTTGGGCAAATTCGGCAATCAGATCTTCACTCCTGAGCTGTAAGAACAAAGCAGATAGAGGACACCCTGGGACAAAAGTAGTTCATCCCCTCTTATGTTCCCACAGGGAACCTGGGCCAATCCCAACCTCTGCAGTCATCTCACCTAACCCTGACCTGAAGGGACAGGAAGTAGGGACTGGCTAGGGGGAAAGCCAAGGGAAGAAGCCAAACTTACAGACAGATGGGGAAACAGGGACCCATGGAGGGAGGAGGCCCATCGACACAGTGCCAAGGCCCAGCTGGATGCCGTCTTCACCCACTCAAACACTGCAGGGTTGAGGAAGCAGCTCTGATTAAACCATTCACAGGGCTTTTACTAGGCACTCTCTTAGGTGAGAGACAAGCAAGGACAAGCACTCCCCAGGTCCTTCTGCCCAGCAAGTGCTCCGGACACCTCACTCTAGATACCTACTCTGGGTTATCTGGATAGTAGAAGGGAAGAAGAAAAGACGACAGGAAACATAGGGCTAAAGGGAAAGAGGCTAGGCCAAAAGGTGTTGGGGTTAGTTCAAGAATAATATGGAGGGGAGATACTAATCACAAAACTAGAGAAGCCTGGAGGGAAAAATACTTACCCTCTTCCTCTGAATTTGCAATTTCATTCAGTACTCCAAAAAGGCCCACATCACGCCTAATAAGGAGAGGAAGCTGTGAGTCAGGTTACTCTCATCCCCTCATTCCCCCTCTACAAATTTCATTCATTCATTCATCATTCAATAAACATGTATTCAAAATAAGGGCACTCACATTTAATGAGCCAACTATGTATCAGGCACTTTATATATATTGTCCTTTCACTTAATTATCACACTAATCTTCTGAATGTCATCCTGCCCATTTACAGATGAGGCAACTAAGGATCAGAGGTCTTTGGGGGCTTGTGAGCAGGTCAAGGAGTAAGGACTTACTTTAAGACAATGAATGGAAAGCCACAGAAGAGTTTTAAGCAAAGGAATAAATTGATCAGCCTGGTTGCAGATTAGAGGGGGATGTTCAACTTCACTCACACAAAGGCACATGCAAATTAAATTGTACTGAAATACCAAATAACAAAGTTTGATAGCACATGTGTTGAGAAACAGGCACTCTCATCCACTGTATGTATAATTTCCATGGAGGAGTATTGGCAACAGCTCACAAAATTACAAATGAACATACCCTATGAAGCCAACAACTTAGTTTCTAGAAATTTATCTTATAGTTAATGGTAATACTAAAATAATAATAATAATAATAGCAGCTAACCCTTGAAGGGATTAATATGTGCCAGGCAATGTTCTCTAAGTGCTTTACATTTTTTTGTTGGTGGCTGGCCAGTATAGGGATCAAATCCTGGACCTTGCTATTATGAGCAGCACGCTCTAACCAACCAGCCATACGTGCTCTACCTCTATTAACTCATTTAATCATCACTACAACTTATAAGATAGGGTCCATTTTAAAGATGAGGAAACTGAGGAACAGAGTGATTAAGTGACTTGCCCAAGGTCACACAGCTAAAAAGTGGCACAGCCAGAAACTGAACCCAAGTAGTGGGGCTCCATTCCTATATGTGCAAAATGAATGATCTACGTATGAGATAATTCAGTGCAACCTCATATTTAACCTTGCTGAGCATCGGGTAAAAGCTCTGAAGTGGTAATGACACGAGGTGGGGGCAGGGAGCAGGTTCACATAAACCAGAAAACAAGGCATATCATTAGAAATGAAATGGAACTACTGTTGCACAGCCTTGAGCTCCACAGTAAGGACTGATAATCTGACATGATTTATCATATATGTCTCTGATGGAGAGAAGAAATAAGTCAGCCTTTTTGTTTTTTTAAAGATGACCGGTAAGGGGATCTTAACCCTTGACTTGGTGTTGCCAGCACCACGCTCACCCAGTGAGCAAACCGGCCATCCCTATATGGGATCCGAACCCGTGGCCTTGGTGTTATCAGCACCACACTCTCCCGGGTGAGCCACAGGCCGGCCCTAAGTCAGCCTTTTGAAGAGCAGCCCAAGGCAGAGAGGTGGTAACCTCCTTTTCTCCAGGGTCTGCAGACCATGGCCCAGGAAACCCTTTGCCATGCCTCACCAAATGTTGATGCATCTCTTCCACACTTGCTCCCGGTGATGGATGAAGGCAGTTCTTGTGCCATGGTCTAGCCTCCCAGGGGTCTTCAGGGGATCCTTGGTCAGGTGCAGGATAGGAAGATTGATCCACTATAGCCCAGAAGTGAGGGGCGTGACAGTGAGCCAGTCTCTCCCCCAGATCTTTGCTGAACTCCCTGCCATCTCCAACCCATGGCTAGGCTAAGCATAAATGCTCAGAGACCTGTTTCCCAGTTCCACAAATTGAACACTTGTGAGAATGGGAAACAAGTCTTAGCTCCCTATCTCTAAAACTAAAATAATATTTCATAATATTGCTGTGATTATTAAGTCGTATAACATTTTTAGAAAACACCTGACTCAGAGCCTCTTTCTTACATAGCAAACGCTCAATAAATGTCAGTTTCCCTTCTTTTTCCTTCCCAGGAAGTTCCAAGCTGTGCCTTACTAGTTCTCCCACTGTCCCCAACTTTTTAATAGTTCTCCTGCACCCCCACAGTCCCTAGATTCGCCCTCGTTCTCTCCATCCCCTCTAGGCCTGCCCCACAGCTCCTCAGCATCCCCTATACTCCAATCCCAGACCTAAAATACAATTCCAGCCCTTCTAAAATACATCTCCCGCCCCTGCCAGGCTGTTCCCAGTCGGCCAGCCTATGCGACCCCGCCCCCGCCACGCTGCCTCTGTTCCTCAAGTGTGCCTGACTCCGCCCCATGCCTGTAGGTCCCCTCCCTCCCTGCCCTGGCCACCTGGCCCCGGAAGTCAGGAGGCTGGCTCTCATAGCTATTGCCTGTCACCAGCTCATTATTGTGCTCATATAGGGTAACTTGACCCCTAGGCGGAGGTGGAGGAAACAACCCTAGAGAGCACATCTTGCCGGTCTCGACGGAACAGATCCCGTTCTTCCGACTCTTAGTTCCCGGGCTAGATTCGTATGTGGACGGGGAGCCGCACGGAACAAACAGCAACGCGAAGTTCAACGGAAGTGAAGGGAAGAGTAACTGAGAAGAAGGACGCGTGCGCGGTCCCGGTATAGACTTCCGGAGCTTCCTCGCGCGTCCCCTGGTGGCTGGGGGTGGGGGGAAGCAGCGCGCGGACCAGTCCGCAGGGCCAACCCTTGGTCAAGGGCGTGGGGGGAGGGTGTGTGATTTTCCTGTGAGTCTACTGTTTTTCCCAGCTCCGAATTCCCTAACACCATCCCCCACTCACTCGGCTCTCGGAAAGCCAAATATAAGCCACGTTCAGGGAAGTACCTAATTAAGTCCTCCCGGGCCTGTGGGTCGCCCAGAGGAAAATATAGGCCGTTTCACAGGCAGCTGGCTGGAAAGCTACTGGAAAAGAGTTCTGAAGGAGGAAAGTCAGAGGGGAGACCTCCCGAGACACAGTGGTGCGCCCGCCGGAACCCAAGGCGCACAGGGTCAGGAGTCCTGGAAGCGGAGGTGGGGATGTTAAGTTCTGCGAGAGGGAGAAAAGGGAGAGAGAGACCCAAGCCAGGTGCTATTTCAGCCAAAAGCTAACGTGGAGGGGAGACTGAACCAGATCAGATCCCCTGAACCAAGGAAAGCAGGAGGTTTATAAGACTTTTAGGGAGGGTTCTGACAGAGTAATGGGTAACTTCAAAATCAGTGGTATGCAAGGTGACACAGTCCTTGTGGTCCGATAACATCTGGTCGGTTAGGGCATAGGCTTCTGAAGCATTCCTTCCAGCCCAGCCCAATTGCCTTAAGCTGGCTATGAGGTTGAGGCCTAATAGAGGACAGTTGGAAAACAGTAACATTTCCTGAGCACTTATTACCATATGTGCTTATATGATCTTTACAACAACCCTGTGAGGTGGGTACTGTTATCACGGTGAGGAAAGTGAGGCACAGAGACTGAACCTAGGTATACCCAAACCAGGCATTCTGATTTAAGAATAAAAGTGCGATTGATCTTATTCTAACTCCAGTGGATGGAAGTAGAACTGGAGTCTAAGGCTCCTCTTTTTATAGCTCCGTTTCTTTGGAAAAGTCATTGAATTCTTTGAGCCTCAGTTTCTTCACTTGCAGAGTGTCCTAATTATTTCACACGGTTGTTTCCAATACAAAATAGTGGAAGTGAAGCTATTTAACATGTGAAGTACTAAACAAATGTCGGAGATTATTAGCCATAACTCTGCCACCAACTAGGTGACCTTGGGCATTGGTGTATTCACTTAACAAATGTTAATGAGCAATTCAAAAATGTGTAAGGCACAGTTCCCATTCCCAAGAGCTGCCAGTCTCACTGAAGAATCTAGGGGGCATTCTAGTTCTAGCATTGTTGGATGCTGTGTTCGCCCCTCCTTTCTACCTGAAAAATTTCCCTCAAGAGAGTTATTCCTGGGTCAGAAAACAAAGGGCTCCAGAAGGCTCCTGAAAATGCACCCCACCTGAGATGAGGAAAGTGAATCTCCTCTAATGGGGTAGAGCTCAGTCTATTTTCAAAGAATCCCCAGGTGATACTGCACAGACCACATTTTGAGTAGCAAGGCCCTAACTCTTTCCAATAACCCAGTTTAATTTGCTAGATTAGTTTCACAGTCACCTGGGAAATCACAGTAAGTTTAAAGAGCATAAGGTATAAACTAGGGATAGTTTAGGGAACTTGGCTGGCAAAACTTTCCCTGAGAAGGGGAAGGGGGCAGGTTTGAGTCTAACAGATTAGTGGGGAACACTGAGGACTCCCCGACAAAGTTTTTGTTTCTAGCCACATCATAACACCATCTAACCCCAGATATCCCCAAGAAATCACTCCCTCCAGCAACTTCCACCATCCTTCGATGAAGCCTCGATTTTCACCAACAGGTTATAATTATCTGTTAGGTGCCTGCTTCTTACATTGTACTGTGAATTGGAGGGAAGGAACAGTGCTATTCCTCTCTCTGCCCCCACCTGGGGCCTGGCACAAGTTTTGAGTTCTGCCCCCTCCGCCCTGCCCCCCCCCCCCGTATGCTTATTTAATGTTTGTTGAATAGTTTTCACAATTTGCGGGTTCTGAGGAGGCCGAAGTCTCGGCCTAGCGCGCTCCCCCAGAACTTCACCAGGGGGCGCGGCTGCCCGGCGACTATGACGCACCGCCTCGGGGGGCTCCTGGCGCTTAGCGGGCGGTCTCCACGACCCCTCCCTACGACCTGAGCGGGAAACCAAGACAGCGCGCAGGCCGCTGCCCGAGACTTCTAATAGGAGCCCCCCCACCTTGGGAGGCATTGGGGGCCCTAGCTGCTCGGAGCTCGGCCCCCCGACCCTTCCCGGGCCCGCCGAAGCCCGGCGCCCCGGGCCCGGGGCCGGTAACCAGGCGCACATGGCCCTCCCGGCCCCGTTTGTCCTGGCAGCGCGCCGCCGCTATTTGAAGCGGTTTTTATCTCCCAGAAACCAGCAAAACCCCAAGCGGAGTCTAGAGAAGATGAAAGGGGCCGAGGGGCTGGGAAGGGGAGGATCTCGGGGCTGCGGCGGGCGGGAGCTGGCACCGGACAGGCGGAGACCGGGAGGCTAAAGGGCCAGACCCTGGGGGGTCCCGAGGAATCTGCTTAGCGGGGTGGGGGCGGGAGCCCGGGGGTCCACTCCGGGCCTCCTCCCTTTCAAGGCGGCCCCCTCCCCTCGTCCGCCCCAGCCCCCTCTCCCGGATCTCTCTTCCGCCACAGCCCCCAGCCCACTAAGGTCTTCGGAACTCGGGTTTCTTCAAAGCGTCTTTGAAGCCGAGCGCTCCGCCAGAGGGCAGGAGATTTCGCACCTGGGCGGTGGCTGCAGAGTGGGAAGGGGGCTCGTAAGGCGAGCCCGCCCTGAGCGCCCCTGGGATTGCCGACCCCCTCCCACCCGTTCCAGCGCCTCCGACGGCCCCGCACGTTGGACGGTCGGACTGGGGGCGCAGCAGGGAGTCAGGCCGAGGGTGAGCGGCCTGTGCGCTCCCTCAGCCCAGCGGGGGAGCCCTGGGGGGCAGGGGCTGCACAAAGCCCTATTGTGGCTTGGGGATGGCCGCCACAGAGTGGCTTTTGTTCCTCCCCTAACTCCGGGGCGGGCCCGACTGATTGCAGGCCCGGGGTAGGGAGCGGGTTACGTGCCAGGATCCGTACCACGGCCCGGCTGGGGTCGCGCAGTGGACCGCGCTGAGACCGCGGTGCCAGTGCTTGGGCCGGGTCACTGCCCTGGCCAAGGTCGGTTGGTGCAGAGTCCGAGAAAGGGTCAGGGAAGAAACCACTGCGCCTTCACGACTCTGTAGACAGCACTGGACTGTCAAAACCTGTACTCCGCTGGAGGGCTTGGTCGACGGAGCATTTTTCTGCGGGGTAATGTGTGAACGTGCACAATAAAATATTCGCCCTTGGGGGGTCCCCAATTTGTAAAGGAAAAATCCTGTGGCCCACCCTTCTCCCTTCCTCTTCCCCTTTTCTCACCAGGACAAAATTTCAAATCGAACTTTTCTTTATTAAATTAAAAAAAAAAAAAAAAGACTCCATGAGGGCATGATCCCTTCCCTTCCACAATGTTACCCGCTCCCCAAGATCGAGCGGCTTTAACCCTTTAACTTGGGGCCTTGAGGGGGCAGGGGACAAAAAAGGAGGATCCAAAGTCACAGGAAAGGCATTCAAAGGCACGAAGCGGCTTTAAAAGTCACTGGAGGTGGAGTTGGGAGCATCGAAGTCCCAAGTTGGGGGCCTGGGGATGCACCCCAAATCAGATTGGGGACCTCTGTTCTCCTACTCTTCTTTCTCAGGCACAAGTCTAACAAAGTGCCTTGCACAGAGTAGGCACTCAATAAATACTCAATTTATTTGTATCTAATCCCAGAGAAAGCCTTCCCACCCATTCTTCAGGAGGAGCACCTCCCAACCAATGTCCTCCTGTTAGGTGGGCTTCCCCAAAGAGCATGTCTAAGAAGGCAGCTGCAAGCTCTCCATAACGATGGCAACAGGGGATTAGCCTGATTGGGTCATGGTATCTGAAGGGAGGGGCAGTGGAAGAACCCTCTCCAGGGTCAAGGGAGCTGGGGTACATTCCAGTCCTTCTCCCCTCCATAGGACTTGAGGTTTCACAGCTTCTGGCTGGGGCTAAGGATATTAGGGATCACCTAGCTGAAAGATACCCCATCAACTCTAACAGAGATCTAGCTAACCAACCCAATTTGTAGAGACCTCATTAAAAGAGAAACCCCATTAATTGACATCCTGATGATAGAAATTCTATTAAGATTTCCACTAACACTTTGTCTATACAGAAATGCATTTGGCTAGAATTTTCTTAGCAGAAATGGATCCACTTCCCTCCCCAGCTCTCTCTACCTGACCTGTCATCATAACTTAGATAAATATAATTATTATTATTACTATTCGTTACTCCTGGTACATAGGGGTTAAATATACAGGCCTGGGGGCAGCCTCCCTGACCCTGGGGTCACCCCATCTTTGGGATCAGATCCCCACTGGTCTGCCCCCCCCCCCCCCCACCCTGTTCCTGGCCAGGTCACTAACCCCAATCCCCCTAACTCTAGTCCCTAATGAAAAGGCCACCAGGGGGCAATAAATTATCATCATCATTATTATCGCGTTTGTAAAAAGGAAAAAAGCTCTGGAGAATGCAAAGCAGTGGAGTAAGAAGTTGGGAAGACTGGAGCCTGGAAGCTTAGGGAAAGCAGTAAATAAGCTTGGGAAGCAGAAATGATGCATGTCAAGGAGTTAGTGATATGGAGAAATAGTGTTGGGAGCCCAAATGGAAAGTGAGTTGATTGGTATGACAAATGGGGGTGTGTGTGGGGGGGGGGAAGCTGTGAGCAGGGGCCAGGGAAGAGTGTAGGAAGCCAGATTGCAGGAATCAAGCACACAGGTGAGGGCCTGAGATGGGAGTTTGTGGAAAGCCAGGCTCATGGAGAAGAAAGGAGGAAAGAGCTCAGGAGACATGCAGGGAGATACCCGGCCCAGAATGGCCAGGGGAGAGATGGAGAGAGCCCCAAAGGACAGCATGCATGGGGTCAAAGGAGTGAGGGGCAAGCAGTGGTCCGCAAGCCAAGAGAGGCTAGCAAGGCAGCCCTGGGGCTGGAGACCCTCCACCCAGCTCAGATCTCTAGCAGGTTGCTCTGCTCAGGGCTGCCTCCAGGGGCTTTCTCTGGGGGTGCTGGAGAGGCAGAAGGTCCGGATGTCTGACTGGCCTCCTCTTCCCCTGCGCTGCGACCCTCCCCCAGCTCCTTGGGGCCACTGGGAGGGGGACCCGGGCCGGGCTCCCCATGGGTGCGCTGATGTTTGCTCAGGTGGTCACTGCGGGTAAAGCGCTTGGAGCAGAGCAGGCAAGTGAACTTCTTCTCCCGAGTGTGAGTACGCACGTGACGCTCCAGCTCGTCCGAACGGGTGAACCTCTTGCCGCAGAAAAGCCAGTTGCAGACGAAGGGCCTCTCGCCTGTGTGCCAGCGCAAGTGGGCCTTCAGGTGTGAGGCCTTGCCATACACTTTGCCGCAACCAGGGATGTGGCAGCTGTGGATGGGCTTCTTCCGCAGCCCGGCCGCTGCTGCACCCAGCCGCTCTAGCTCCTGGCAATTGGGGCAGTCGCAGGAGGAACGCCCTGCTCCACTGCCCCCATATCCACCACTGCCCCCTGGGCCTGCGCCCCGAGGGGGTTTGGCTCCACCACTCCCCTCCAGCTGCCCACTATTGCTCACTGCCTTGGGTTTATAGACATCTTGGGGAAGGACATGCTGGGGACCTGGTTGCAGGAGGTGGGGAGCTGGGTAGGGGGCTGGATTAAGGGGGGCAAAGTCGGACGGGTAGGTGGGCATCTGGGGGTTCAGTGGAGGCTGAGCAGGGCCTGTGGGCAGTGTCCCTTGCAGCCCATCGCCCTGGCCCTGCCCACCACCCAGCCAGTTGCCCCCAGTGTGCATGTCCCACCAAGGAGTAGGAGCATTGCCTGGGCCTGGTGAAATGCCTGCATGAATGCCCGCCTTATACCAGGAGCCGTAGGGATGTGCCATGTCCAGAGAGGTGTAGACACTGGGCAGGCAGTCAGAAGAGCTGTGCCCCTTGGGCACTAGTAGCCCAGGGTCCTGGCTGCCTGTGGGCCCAGCAAATGAATGGGAGAAGGAAGGGTAGTCATTGGCATAGCCCGAGGTGGATGCTGGAGGACTGCCTGCAGGTGAGAGGAGCCCATTCGTGCTTGAAAAGGGGGCTGGGTAGGCATCCCCCATGGTTTTGGGGGCTGAAAGGTCACTGCCCACAGAGTATGACTTCTTTGTGCTTCCTTTGCCCAGTGTTGTTGAGTCCCGCAGAGGACTGGAGCCACCAAATTTGCTGCACGCTGCTGTCAGCATGGCCAGGGGACTGGAGCCATAGTGAGTTTCCTCCTGTGGAGAGAGGGAAGCACTGCTTAGGGGGAGAGGAGGAGAGGTGCAGAACAAAGGGCAAAGCTCTAGGACTGAGACCTAGAGACATGGACAACAGAACTCAGGGGTCAGGGAAGAGTTGAAGAGGATGGAAATTAGAGGTAAGAAAGATGGGCCACTGAGGACCAGGCATCAGGGCAGAGCTAAGGTAGAACCCTGGAAGGAGAGTGAAGGCCCAACACGGGAGGCAGGAAGCAGAGCTTATTGTGGAATTGCTAGGGGTGTGCAAAGGGCCTCCAAGGAACAGGAGACTTTTTTTTTTTTTTTGGTTATGAATATTCATGGGGTACAAAGAGGAGACTTTTTAAATAACTATGAGAAGAGCTAGGTATAGAGGCAGCAGGTGGGTGAGCTGAGAATTAGGGATCCTGACCCTTGGAAGTGGGTTTGGAGCAGACAGAGGCTATGGTCAGGAACGTGATGAGGCTCAAAGAGCAGCATGGGGAAGGTGAAGTATTAAGGGACCATATTGGTCCTCTTTCCAGATTTCCCCAGCTTCACCCCACATTCCACTTCCTATCTCTGCTTCAGTTCCTAAGGCAGTGGCCTTGTCTCCCTGCGGTTGAGTCCTCATGTTCCTGGTAAGGAATCTCTTGGCAGGGACTCTGGGTTTGGGGAGCAAGAGGAAGCAATGGTGGAGACACTGGGACATTGAGTGGGAATAGGGCTGCCGCCAAGCCAGGACTGTGGCTGAGGCAAGAATGTCTTTCAAGCGGGCAGTGGGTACCTCCTACTTTGTGGTGCCAGCTGGTACCCCTTTGGGAGGGCTGGAAGAGCCAAAGTCCTCATGCCCCTCCAAGGCAGGGAATCGGGTGGCTAAGATATGGGCTCACAGCCACACCCCTCCATGCCTCAGTGTCCCCTAATATGTACCCACGTAGCATAGCTGGTCTCCACCTCTAGCACAGCAAGTAAAGGAAGAAGTATGTATGTGGGGCATAGGCGCCTTTTAGAATCACAAAGGTGTCTCTTTAAAGCCCACCATGCTGTGGCTACCATGCCAAACCACCCTCAAGATTACCACCCCTCAGGAGTTCATGGTACCCCTCCCTGGGTCAGCCTCAGGACCTCCCAGGAGAAGATGCCCTCCAGCATCACTGGCTGACATAGACATGTGTCTATTACTGAGAATCCCACCAAAAAAGATGCCTTCAAAGAGATGCTGAGCCTGTATGGTTCCCTGATTGAGGTCCTCAAAAGTTGATGTGCCTAGTGCCTTCCCCATAAAGCTGAGAAAAGGACCCAAGAATCCAGGATTCTCAGACCTGCCTGGTAGCTCCTAGCATGTGGTATGTGTATGATACCAATCCTAGAGGTAGGTCTGAGGTCTTAAGGTTGCAGTGAGGGGTGTGTGCAGTCACCACTCTTACACTGCTCCTCCTGCCCGATTACCTCTCTCAGAGGTCCTGTTGTCCCCATGGGCTCCCAAATTTGAGCCACCAAAAGATTTCTCCAATTTGGCCACAGTAAACACTCAGGGTTCCTCCCAGTCAGGGTTTCCCTGGAGCCTCTGATCTTCCAAGCTGAGGGTGGGCAAAAGCAGGATAGCTGATGGGGCAGGAGTCAGATCGTAGCAGAAGGGAGAGGTAGAAATGTGGAGTCTGAAGGAGAGAGACAGAGATCCAGAGACATGGGAGCAAAGGACCCTGCACAGGGTGAGGAACTGACATAAAGTCCCATCAGGGCAGGGAAAGGGGGACCAAAGAAGGGAAAACTGGCATTAAGAGGCAGAAATGGGTCGAGACCCAGGAGACAAAAGGGAGGGAGAGAGAGGAAAGCAAAATAAAGAAGGAGAGGTGATGGAAAAGAGACTGCGCTAGGAAAGCAAATGAAAGCAGAGGGAAAGAAAGGAAGGAGAGAAAGGAAAGGGGGAGGAGGAAGAAGAAGGCAGACTTCCTACTAAGAGAAAACCACTGTGGTGCTGGGTCCCAGAAAACCCCCAGACCAGGCCACTCCTCCCTCTTTCTCCCCCCTGACCACCCCCTCCCCCTCTGCCCAGCCCAGCCCGGCTCCTATGGTTTCCCTGCGGTCGGTTTATTTTTAAAAACGCCGACGCCGTCCCCCCGCCCGGCCCTCACACTGTGGCCACAGGGGCCTCAGCCAAGCCCAGGGACCCCACCCAGCTGTGGGGAGAGAAGGAGGGGTGAATGAAGGCAGCCAGCCCCAGGCCAACTGGAGACCCCAGCCCTGAGGATCGGAGGCCCACAGAGCCCCTGAGGGCAGGGAAGGGAAAGCAAGGCCAGACCCACTCAGACGGTTCTGGAGGCCAAGAGCTGGGCATATGGCTAAGTTTCACCATAGCCTCAGTTTCCTTCTCTTGCTGATTGCTCTCTCCTGAACACTGGTGGAGAGAGTCCTGACTAAGGGTTCTGAATATGTGCCCCCATACCTGGTCAAATGTATTACCTTTCTAGGGCCCAGCAGTCCCACCTTCTAGTTGTTTCCCCCACCACCACCTCCATCCCACCATCCTTAAAAACAACGACAAGCAAATAAACACAGGCTTAAAGTACTGAAGGGGGAGTCTTTGGAGAAAAAACAAGAGAGGAGCTGTGGCAGCTCTCTCACCCAGATGTGCAGTGGAGGAAAAGAACCCCTCTTCCAGGGAGTTCACAGTGCAGTACCCAGCCTGACCTCCCAGTGGAAATGCTCACTACCCCTCTGAAAGCTGACTGGCCTTTGGTTCTGAGCACCCAAGGTCCCAGTTTCTAGTTCTCAACTTTCTTAGCCTTCTTCATACTTTCTTAATTTTCCCAGCCTCCCAATTCTCCATTCCCTCCTACCCCCTCAGCCCCCCATTTCTTCCCCTCCCTACATCCCACTCAGCCCAGGTGAGCATCCCATCAAGCAGCAGCTGCTTCCCTTTCTGTACCCCAAGTCCTTCCCACTGTCAGAGAGCACACCCATACCAGGCAAAGGGTTTCCTAGGGAGGTGGGGAGGTAGGGAGGGAGTTGAGGGCCAAAGGACCCAAAAATTAGGTGAAGAGATGGAGGAACTGGAGACACTGGAGTGCCTTTGTGTTGGGGGTGTCTCCAGCTCACAGAGAGTGAGGGGACATGAAAGGCTAGTTTCCTTGACATACTCTTCTTGCCAAGCACTACCCCAATCCCATGTCCTTCCAGCAGACCTCCAGGCCACCTCTGCCCCCGGCACCCATGCCATGCTGGCAACGCTGGCATGATGCCCACACCTACTGATGCTGCCCCTGGTCTGGGTGGACCCAGGGTTCCCATGCACCTTATTTTTCCAGCTTCCTCCAGGCCGCAGTGTGTCAATGATGGCTCAGTACTGTCTGTTGGGGAGGTGGCAAGATGACAATCTGTCCCTATGGCAGCTGGGGGTAGAGTACAACACCTGGGACCCCCTGATTGTATACAGAGTGTGAGGGGGCATGGTGTTCACCCCAGTGGCTTGCATGCCATTTCTTCAAACTCAGCCACAAACTCAATGTCTCGTAGCCTTACACATACACCATTCCCCACCAACAGCACTCAGATGGCCCAGCTTACACCGCACCCCCATACTCTCATAAAGCCAGCCATGTACAGGCACACTTGATTGCAGTCTAACACATACACTCAGGCCAATGAACACAGGTGTCAAAACTCCTCCTCCATCTAACACACACCTCTCCTACAGGTTGACTGAGTTGGGTTCCTGTTTGGCCAATCACCCTGGGACCTGAGCTAGGGCACCAGGAACAGAGATAGGGGCTTTTGAGGGCACCAAGAATGGGGAAGATTTAAGGCTATGGAAGGGGGTTGACCTTCAGGGAGGGCTCTCTGGCTCCAAATTCATGCAGAGGGACCCAGAAAGCAGGAGAGAGATGATGACAGAGAAACAGCATCAGAGACCCAGAACAGGGAAAACCCACGCTATGAGTCCTCCCTTTCCAGCTATTGGTGTTGGGTCCCCAGAAACCCTAGTAATTTCTCAAGACCCCAAACCCTGACCCCATGGTAGCCTAGTTCCATCTATCCTTGGTGCCAGAGGCAAGGGACGGTGGGGTCCCAGCCTGGAGGGGAAGTGGCCCAGTCCACCGTGGAGCCTCCCACTCCCAAAATAGAGCTGAGTTTGTCTTTGGCTGAAAGCTAAATATTTGTGAGCCGGGCAGGCGGCCTCAGACCCTGTCCCTCCTCCTTAGTTCCCTCTCAGGCCTGGGCTCAGTTCCCCTGGTCAGCTCCCCCACATGCACAAAGCTGCCCTCCTCCTTTTTCTCCTAGCCTACCTCCTCTCCTACACACACCATTCACAGGCCCAGCCCCTCCCCACACACAAACTAGACAAGATCCTGCTAGGAGTCTAGCAGACGGGACCCCCAGAGAACTATGCCCAATAGCCACTCCATGCCTACTCAACCAGTCCTCTCTGCCTTCCGTCTCTCCCTCTCTGCTACCAGCTTATCTATTTCCCACCACTCTCTCCCCATTCCACTCTCCCCCTCCTTTCTCCTTCCCTTTTCCACTCCTCACAGTTAGTGTGCTTAGCTAACCTTAAGGGTCCATGCCTTCTGTTGACCTAATCCTCTCTCATCCTCTTTGACTGCCCTCTGACCCCTGGCCCTGTTCTCCCCTCTCTTTTCTCCTGCCCCCTGCTCCCCACTTCTCAGACCCCACTGTTCTCTCCTCATCAGAAGGACCCCTGGAAGTGACAAGCACCAAGCTACTGTCTATGTGAGTTGGGGGGGTGGGGCGGGCAGGCATTAGGACTATTAAGATTGTGGCCAGTTTCCTGGGGGGAGGAGGGGGCAGTTACCTCAAGCAGGGAGGACGCCATCCTGAGGCTGGGGAACGGGTCCCAAGGAGCCAGGCAGATGGAGAGAGCCGAGCCAGAGAGAGAGGGAGAGGGGAGAGGGAGGGAGAATGGGAGAATGAGAGAGAAGAGATCTAAAGTTAGAAGGGACTGGGGGGTGGGGGTGGGGGGGCTGCTCTCTGTCTGTAGGGATCCACCCTCTAATTACAGCTTTCCCAGCGGAGAAGGCTCCGGATCCAATGAGGAGGGCGAGAGAGGGAGGCAGAGGGTCCAAATTTCCTGCTCCATTTGCTGAGCTCCCCAAAGAAGGGATCTGGGAGGGAGAGGAGAAAAAGGGGCACCCAGGGAAGGAGTGGGAAGCAGGAAGGGGGGATAGGAACATGGGCAAGTTGTCAGGGATTCTTTGGAGGGTGCTGAGGGGAAAGGTTAAAGGGATAGTGGACCCAGGTGTCCTACACACCCGCAGCAATCCCATAAGCATCTGTGGGCACCCCTCCCAGAGCTCCCCAGTATCATGTACCTGGGGGAACTTGGGGCTGGCTGTCCTGAGCCTCTCCTCTCTGGAGGTCTGGCAGGCAACGGGTGGCCTGAGGGTGCTGGGAGGGATCCGCTCCTCTCCCGGCCAGCTCCACTCCTGTTCCCACTCAGGCTCCGATCCTACAATCCTACTCTGAGTCCAGAGTCCTTGCTGCTGCTCGGCGGGCTGCTGCTGTTGCTGCTGCTGCTGCTGCTGAGGCTGCTGCCGCCTGCCGCCGCCGCTGCTGAGGGAAGGAACAGGAGGGAAAAGGAACAAACCCCAAACCACTAATTAGAGATCCAAGGGGGGGATGGGGGATTGGGGACGACATTCACACAGAGAGACTGGAACACACTGACATACACACTCATGGACAAACATAGGGATGATGCATGCATACATACACACACACAGCACTACCCATAAGGGTAGGGCCACTGTCATGGATGAACACAGGCAAACACACACTAATGATCATGGTGACATGCTGGAAGCACACACACGGAGATGTTTGCTTCCCTGGTCAACCACTTCTAGATCAGGACAGTATTGTGTATGTGCCTGTGTGTGCCTGGGTATGTGTGTTATGTGGGATGGGATGGAGGGTGTGTCCTGGGGTGGTGGCTTCTCATGATTAAACTTCTAGGGTCATTCAGGTAGGTTCTAGAGCAAGGTCTGGAGGAAGGGGTGGATGGTGGGAAAGAGCTTCAAACAGGCTTGGGGGGCCCTCAGTCTTGCATCCAATGCCTCAGTTTCACTACTTGGAAGTGACACCTAGGCCTACCTCACTTTGTGGGGCAGAACCTGGATCTTCTGATGATGAGAAAATTTAAGGCAGGCAGGAGTGAGGGCGGAGGTAGAAGGTCATTGAGCCAACTCACCCATGCCCACACGCAGCCCCTTTGGATTAACCCCCCAAAAAAGAAATTCCTCATCATTCCTTGCCAGTTACCATCCCTGAGCCCCTTTGGCCATGGGTTTAATCTCCATCCTTTAATAGATATCAAAGTTCTCATCAGTGATTATACTTTCCTGGGAGGGGGCTCCTGGTTCCCTTTCTCATTGCCATGCATCAATTCCCTCTGCCACAGAAAGAACTGAAGTTACAACTTAAGGATTTGTCATCAACATGAGAAAGAAGAGAAGGAAGGTCAACCAGGAGAGGGAAACCCAAAAAGTCTACTGACTGCAACCTGGGCCCTGGGGTAGGTTTATAAGAGAGAGAGGACTGGGAACCAGCATGTCCCACAGAGGGGCCCAGCCCTCTGGGTTGTTTTGCAGGTCATCCCTTAACACGCACACCACTCCTCGCCCACCATTGCCTGTCAGAGAAATAAAGCCCTGTCGTTTCCCTTCTCCTTAGGCCCCAACACGGACCCGTCACTTCCTCTTTTGGAGGGCTCGCTTGCTCCTTTTGCTCTCCCAGCTCTCCACGGAAAAAGTTGGGAGGTGGAAGGAGCAGATGGAGGTCCAGGGAGGGTTAACAGCAGTTTAACCAGCAGGCAGGAGCAAGCTTCAGGGTAGGACCCAGGAGTTCTGGAGTCCAGCCAATGATTTGGTTTTCCCCAAGGAACTCTGTGAGCTCAACTTTTGGGGAAAGAGTTAGGGAACCAGGTGGCTGGTAGACAGAAGGAAAGAAACCAAAGAAGAAACAATACAGAATGACCAAGAGACACACAGAGCAAATGAAACAATCCAAGAATATCAGAAGAAAGAATCATAAGAAAGAGAAAGAGACAGGGAAGAAAAAAACAGAAGACCAAATTTATGGCTTTAAAATCAAAAACAAACAAACAAAAAAAAACCCCAAAACACACACACACAAAAAAAAACAACAGAGAAAGAAGAAAAAAATAAAAAGGGAAAGAAACAAGCCCAGAGGAACAAAGATGGGGAGAAAATGGCTTCGGAGGGACAGGGAAAAAACCAGCGGCATGGCCAGGTTTGCAGGAGGTGGAGGGTTAAGCAGCTGGGCAGGTGGGGGGCGGGGATGGAGTATAAATAGTGCATAATTGTGTCCGATGATTACACGGGCCACCCCACCCGTCTGCCCAAGAGGAAGTGCCCGTGGTGGGGTGTCCCTGTGACCTCGCAGTCTCCCCCTGGTAGGGGTGGAGCCTGAGCCTGAGGTGTCAGATGGATTTCTGGGACCCCCAACTCAGAAGCTGGGAAGAAGAGGAAGCTTTTAAAAAATTACTGTATTGCTGGCTGTAAAGCCTGAAACCAGTTAGATCAAGCAGGAAACTGAGGCAGAGAAGAAAAGTCTAGACTCTAGAGAAGAGATAGCAGGTAAGAGAGAGGGTTGGCGCTCAAACTAGATTGGGGAAGAAAGGAAGAGACTAAAAGGGAAAAAGAGGAAGGATTAAAAAATGAAAGGAAAGGGCCGGCCTGTGGCTCACTCGGGAGAGTGTGGTGCTGATAACACCAAGCCAAGGATTAAGATCCCCTTACCGGTCATCTTTAAAAAAAAAAAAAAAAAATGAAAGGAAGGAGAGGAGATGGAGAAGGTGGACCCTCCCCCTTCTCCTCTCCCCTTCTGGACTTTAATCCCTAATCCTACCTGGGAAGGGGCAGAAGTATTCAAATCCAAAGAATGCTAAGGAGGGTCAGACTGTGGCTCACTCAGGAGAGTGTGGGGCTGATAACACCAAGGCCACGGGTTCGGATCCCATATAGGGATGGCCGGTTTGCTCACTGGGTGAGCGTGGTGCTGACAACACCAAGTCAAGGGTTAAGATCCCCTTACCAGGTAGGATTAGAGGTGGACCCTCCCCCTTCTCCTCTCCCCTTCTGGACTTTAATCCCTAATCCTACCTGGGAAGGGGCAGAAGTATTCAAATCCAAAGAATGCTAAGGAGGGTCAGACTGTGGCTCACTCAGGAGAGTGTGGGGCTGATAACACCAAGGCCACGGGTTCGGATCCCATATAGGGATGGCCGGTTTGCTCACTGGGTGAGCGTGGTGCTGACAACACCAAGTCAAGGGTTAAGATCCCCTTACCAGTCATCTTTTAAAAAAAAAAAAAAAAAAAAAAAAAAAACACAAAAAACAAAGAATGCTAGGGAAGGAAAAAGGAGGGGCAGGGTCCCAGGAAGATGTGAGCCAGGACCCCAGATCTGTCAACCCCAGTAGGATAGCCCCTGGACATAGAGCCCCCAGTAGAACAGTCCCTAGACAAAGAGCCCTGCCCCCCACCAAAGCTGTGCTAAAGACAAGCAGAGGGTCTGCCTGAAGCCCCCAGCTGCCACCCTCAGCCCTGCTGCCCTCAGGGCCTTGGCACACCCTTTTTTAAAAGTCCTGCTGAGGCCCTAGAATTCCTGGGTCCAGCTCCCCAAACCCCTTCCCAGTGCTCTCTGGGGCTGGGGGCAGCAACTGGAAGCCCTGACCAAGACCTGCCTCCACCCTTGCAGGCCTCCCTCTGCCCAGCCTCCCAGGGGGTGGGGCAGCCCAAGCAGAGGCGCCATGTGGCAGGGGCGGGTAGAGGCTGCGGCTCTGGTCCTTCCAGTATAAACCCCCTAGGCATCTGGTTTCTATCCACCACCTCCCACCACCCTGGGGGCCCCTCAGTCTCCACCCATGGCCACCCAGATGCTGAGCTCCGAGAGATGGATGCCCATGAAGGAAGGGGTGGGATGGTGCCTTCCTGATCTCCCAATGCCAGGACTGGGCCGGACCACAGGGACCACTCCCTTCCCGGCCTCCCCTAGGAGAAACAGGGTGGGCTTTCTAGGTTAGAGGGAGTTGAATCTGGAATCTGCCTCAGTTTTCTCTAATGATTTTGGATCTTTTTGGAAAGATCAGTGGGGGTGGAAAGAGAATGAAAACTGGGGAGAGTAGGAGACCTCTACCCCCTACTCCTGAGGGAAGCTATCTCCTACACTCGCTGCCCTCTGCCCACCCTTCCAGACTGGACTCCCTCTGAGAGCCCTAATCCAAAGGGACTCCTAACCCTTCCCCTGTTGCTGTTACAGAAGGTTTGACTACCCTAGAGAGAGTCACCAGTAAGTAGGAAACAGAGCTCCTGAAATACAGAGATTGACACAAATTTTAATACATACCTGATGAGGGACACACATTCAGATACACACACTTGCATACACACTGGGTAACACAAAATTTGTACACATATTTGTACTATACAAGCACTCACACTGACACACACTGACATATACATACACTATACAGATAATGCTTACCCCAAGACACTGTAACCCCCATCATAAAAATGCACACACCAATATACATACATGCATACAGACTTGACAGTCACCTAGAATACCTCCCACATGGCCTCATAAAGACTCACATCAATACACACATCTACACATATGGCAAATATCACATACATAAGCACAGCCTAACCATCACAACTTTACATCTCTGGAGATCCCTGAGGTCTCCTAGAAGTCATTTAGGAACTCCTTTCCCTACAAGAATCTGGGGATAAGGGTGTTGTGGGGGCTACTGTCAGTCCTACAAATTGCTATCTCTAAATCCTACTAGTGTAGGAACCTCCAGTGTATCTTTGGGTACCTTTGATTCTTTACTCCCCACACTCACCAGAGTTCAGAGATGCAGATGGTCCCGGTGAACTCCCTGGCCCTGGGGAACCCTGGCAGCATCCCCACCCCCACCCAGGCCCCCCCTGCTCTGCGGCCCCGCTGACTCATCTCTCCCTCTGTGGAGCTCCCCAACCACAGGGACCTGGAAGAGAAGCTTGGAAAGTTGCGCTCATGTCCCAGGCCCCTGGTCTGGCCACTACCCCCCCCCCCCCCCCCCCCCCCGCCCCCCCCCCCCCCCCC
>NW_007726171.1:38824-48628 GCF_000696425.1 Galeopterus variegatus
GAAGAGAAGCTTGGAAAGTTGCGCTCCTGTCCCAGGCCCCTGGTCTGGCCCCTACCCCCCCCCCCATGCACCCAGGCCCAGCCCTCACCTCCACTGGAGACTCTATCGACACAGAACATAGAGGGGACAGGAAAGAAGAAGGCACCTAGAGACAGGAAAATAGAAAGACAAGGACAGAGACAAAGAGGAAAGCAGAGAAAGTAGGGATACAGATAAGAGACTCCAAGGGACAGCTGTTTATTTGATAGGGTCTTCCAAGAGCAATGGGGCTGGTGAAACTTGTTCCTTGGGTTGAGAGAATATCCAGTCATGGCTTCAGGATATGGAGACTACCCAGTGCCTTGACTCAGTATTCTAAACCTAGTCTCAGGGAGCTTGGGGAAGAGGATCCCATTCTAGGAGGCAAAGCTGAGGACATAGGGAAGAAGGAAAGCTTTTCAGAGGCAGGCAACCTCCATGCAGGACAGCTTGGAAAGGGAGCTCCCCACTCCAGCAAATATGTATACACATTTACATGGACAGGCGTACCTCAACCTCCCTCCTTCTCTTCTATGTCTTCCCACTCCCTCTTCCAGCACAAGGGCTACAAGGCAGGACTGCTGTAACTAGCCCTGGCTCCCTTCTTCTCGAACCTCAGTTTCCTTAATTGACATTTGAGCCCTGAGATAATATAGTAGTTCTAGGGAAGGCAGATCAGAATCAGAAAGAGAAGTGCTATGGGAGGAGGAAAAAGGAGCAAGGATTGCAGGGGACAAAGAGGAAAATGGAGGGAAGGGGAAGACCAAGGTCTGATTCTGGAACAAGGGAACCTGCCCTGGGTAGGGGCCTCACATGGGTTAGCATTGAATTAAGACCCTAGTCATCTCCAGGAAATGCCTGTTTATAAAAAAAGATACACTGGAATCTGATCGTGAAATATATTAGTGTCTTTAAACAAAGAGAACTTGGAGTGATGGGGTCCTGATCACACCTTCTATCTTTAGGAATGGGGTTGAACAACCCAACAGAATGGTCCTTTGAACTCTTAAAAGTACACCTCTCAGGGGCCAGCCCGGTGGCGCACTGGATAGTGCGCCGCTTGGGAAGCGTGGCGGCGCTCCCGCCCGAGGGTTCGGATCCCACATACAGACCAGCCGCTCACTGGCTGAGCGAGGTGCGGGAGCAACACCGAGGGTTGCGATCCCGTGGCCGGTCCTGGTCCGGTACGGGCACGACACTGAGGGTTGCGATCTGTTGCCGGTCACGAAAAAAGACAAAAAGGAAAAAAAAAAAAAAAGTACACCTCTCCCTGCTTTCTCTAACCTCCTCCAATTCTTGGTAGCACAGATCTTTGAGATGTGGACTGGACCAACAGAACATTTTTCATTCAACAAATGCTCCAAAAGCACTCACTTTGTGCCAAGTACACAGGGCTAGGCTGCTCAGGCATACAACCATGAACAAGACAGACCCAGCAACTAACATAAAAGAGCGGGAAGCATCTTGACCGAGTAAGTACTGGGTGGAATAGAAGACAAAAGAGTGAATCTAAGCCAGTGTTGAGGGTATCAAGGAAGGCTTCCTGGAAGAAGGAATGACAGAGTAAAGAAACTGAAGGATGAACAAGATAAAGAGAGGAAGAGTGTTATAGGCAGGGGGAAGAGTATATGCAAAGGCCCAGAGGTATGAGGAACTGACATTTCTGAGATGCTGAAAGTTGAGTGTGACTGGACTACAGACTGGAGGGTGATGGAGAAGGTCTAATCATCTCGGCAAGGGGTCTGGACTTGATCTTAAGTTCAACAGAGGGAATATTTGTGTATTATAAAGATGACCCCAGCTGCAGAAAGGAGAATGAGATAGAGACTTAGAGTCAGACATCTCTGGGTAAATCAGCCATTTACTATGGTGCAAGCTATTTAACCTTTGATGTCTAAGGTTCCTCTTCTATAGAAAAGGGAAACATAATATAGCAGCCTCCCAGGATTGTTAGAAGGATTAGAAATAATATGTGTAGAACTCTTAGCACAGTGCCTCACACTTAGTAATTCCTCCATAAATGGTGCCTATTACCTCCTCCACTGTTTGGAGGAGGGCAAAGTTGGAGGAAAGGAGACCATCTTTTGTAGCTTTCCAGGCAATAGGTGAGAAGCTGTGGCCTGCAGCAGCAGAGGGGATAAGGGCAAGTAAGTGAAGGGTTATATTTAGGAGGTGGTGTCCACAGGACTTGGTGCCCCATCAGATGTGAGAGGTGAGCAATCACTGATGACTTCCCTTGATGTGTGTGTTTGTGTGTGTGCATGCAGGTGTGTTAGAGGTATCTATTCAGTTCTGAGAATGGCCCTTGACAGCGCTGAATCTGGTCAACAGAGTGAAGGGCCAGCACAGTATCTGAGACCTGACTGCCACGCTCCCAGAAGGATCCCCCCACCCACACACACCCGCACTCTGCCCTCATCCCTACTGAATTATTTCCCTTCCCCTTTTTCACCCATTCCTGCCTCCCCCTTTCCTCCCCTTCCCTCCCCTTCCTTTTTCCACTGCCTGGGTTAATGAGAGTCCTTGGGACTCAGCCACCATTACCACCTCCACCCCACACACCCCTCATCGGACGCCCCCCTCTGGATCTCAGAGCACTGGCTTTTCCGGCGTGGAGTTTTGAGGCAAGGCGCACCGATAAAGCTAAGGCAGGACTGGGGGTGTCAGACCCCAGCTAGGAGATAGGTACCCTCAGATGGATAGGTCGTGAGGTCTGACGATGCGCGGAGGTCTCCCTCGGCCTAGGCTGGGCTCAGGGCCGCCGGGGACCTCGCCTCCCTTCCGTGCCTCAGTGTCTCCGCGTGGCCGGGAGGCAGAGGGGCGGGCCGGCCGGGGGGCGGGGCGCGGTCGGGGCCGGCCGGGCCAGGCGCCCAGGCAGGAGGCAGCTGCATATCTGCGGTCCCGACCACAATTGCTGGGAGTCGCGTCCCGGAGACTGGCGGCGCCGACTCTACCCGCCGCGGCCGCCGCGCCGATTAGAGCCCGAGAGGGAGCGCCAGCCCGGGGGAGGGGGGCGACGGCGGGGGAGCTCCGGGTGCCCCTTTCCCCTCCGCCCCAGTCAGCGCCCCCAGCTGCCCAGCCCAGTCCTTTCTCAACAGCCTGAACCTAGGATAGGAGTCCTGCCTCCCCAGCCCTGGCTTTTTAAAGACTGGATCTAAGACTTCCTCCTGTGGACCCTGCACTAACATCCGGCTGACCCCAGACTGCTAGCCTCTCATGCCCTTTCTCTTGCCCATCACCCCACACAAAGAGGAGTCTGAATCTCAGGCTCCCCTGCTCCCCAGAAGCACTCTCTGGGCAAAAGGAGTTCCAGGCGAAGAAGGGGTCAGCGAGGCGAGAGGACAAGCATTCCGGGGCCAGAGCACCCCCTGCTGGCTGGCCAGAAGCCCCTGTCCCTCCCACCCTCCAGCTGTGACCTCCAGCTGTGGTGGTTCGGAAGAGCTGGCCTCTTTGATCTAGGAGCGTGGCCACCCCCTCCAGGCGCCCCATTAACCTCCATTATTCCAATTAGGCAGCTCTCCCAGTCCTGGATCCAACCTTCAAAGCCCCCTCAGTAGGGAGAAGAGGGGGCTGAATCTTATGCCCCCCACCAAGGCACACCACTTTACGTACATGATAGCAGGGCCAGAAGAGGGACCCCAGGGGGCCACCCAGATCCCAGTCCTTAAACTTTACTAGAAAGAGAACCAAATAGGACCCTCTTTTGCTTGCTCTCAATTTTTCTTGCATTAAATGATTTTAGGTAGCAGCATCCAGGTTCCAGCCTGACCTGAACTTCCCATCAATTTAGCCAGCTTTATCCCATGGAGAGGAGAGTCAAGAGCCACCCCCCTCCTCCTTTAATCCTATCTCAACACTCCCTTCCCCCCTCCCTCCTAGAACAATTTCCGCTGGGGGAGCCGGAGCAGGGCCCAGCACAGTGGCCGCTTCCTGGAACATTTTCCTGTATCCGAAACCGCGGCTCCCTCCCCAGGGACCGGCTGATCAAGGCCAGATGGGAGCAGGGATGGGGGAGGAGGAGAGGGAGCCAGGCTCTTACCATCACCCCCTCCCAACACATATGCACACCACAGGGAGCCCCTGCCCTGACACACAAAGGCTGAGACGGGCACACACCACATGCCACAGTCATATACCCATGGGTATTCATGGCAACACACATGAACCACAGGGGCCAGGTCTTAGAAGGAGACGTACCAAGTCAATACACCCATATATGATCACATTCTCTCTCTACCCACCCCCTGACCCGTCTAAAGTCTCTTTGGGCCCTGGGTCTTCCTTGCCAGATAAGGAGAACTTAGAAATCCAAGAATACTGGTGTAGAACAGGGAGGCCTTAGTTAACAGAGAGGACAGACTGAGACATCTAATGTGCCCTGCCAGTCAACAGCCATCATCCCATTCCACTTTTGGATGGTTATTGGTCCTGATCCCTCTCTCCAGGATCTTGGGAAGTGGGTAGAGGAAGTCTGGATTTTTCTCCTCCAGTGTTACCCTCAGAGCACTTTCTAGTAGCTCCCAGATTCTTGGAAAAGAAGTATATGGTGTCCAGTGGGCTCATGCATGGCAGCTAAAGGACAAAGGGAAGGCAAGAATGTGCAGCTGCAGAGAGCTCTGGGAGCCTGGAGGAGAAAGAACACCAGGCTAACTACTGGGGGCAGACAGGGAACCTGGAGCCTTGGGACTGGTGCCTCACTGGTGACAGCCTACCCCCCACTGCTGCTTTCCCTGATCTCCTTTACCCAGCCCTGGTGACTGAGAAAAAGAGGGTGGGGATTGTCGTGTCCCCCCCTCCCCCCCTGCTCAGCCTCTTCTTTAGCCTTATCCTCTTCTGCGCACATTTCCAGTACAGGGGCCTAACTTTTACCTCCCACATTTGTCTTTTGCTGGGAAGGGTACAGATTTGTGCATTGATATGGTATGGGACAAAGCCATGAAAAAACTGAGAATGAAGATGCATAGTCTTCAATAGGAGAGAGAGTCACCATAAAGGGATGAGGGAATATATAGTCATAAGAACCAAAGCTAATCAGACTGGCAGAAGTCATTGTGTTCTTTCCTCAGCCTTGTGGCCCAGTTAGAAGGCTTATTCTCCTCTCAGGCTCACCTGAGGACACAATAAATACCTCAAGCCATCTTTACTCGCCTGTTTAACGGTTTACCTCTCCAACTATCCAAAAGTGGTTTATTTGGGCTGGTCTGTGGCTCACTCGGAAGAGTGTGGTGCTGATAACACCAAGGCCACGGGTTCGGATCCTATATAGGATAGGGATGGCCGGTTCGCTCACTTGGGAGAGTGTGGTGCTGATAACACCAAGGCCACGGGTTCGGATCCTATATAGGATAGGGATGGCCGGTTCGCTCACTTGGGAGAGTGTGGTGCTGATAACACCAAGGCCACGGGTTCGGATCCTATATAGGATAGGGATGGCCGGTTCGCTCACTTGGGAGAGTGTGGTGCTGACAGCACCGAGTCAAGGGTTAAGATCCCCTTACCGGTCATCTTTTTTTTAAAAAAAAAAAGTGCTTTATTTGGTATAACTGTCATCTTCCATCTTCCTTTTAGCCTGCAACTTTTTGTTCCCTTTGATTTACCTCAGGAATGCTAGAATGGGTGTTTAATGGAATTAATAAAGAGCGCACTAATATGTTAAACAAGAAAAATTACGTAGTAATTCAATAGATGCTGAGAAGACATTTGACAAAATTCAAGATGGCTATTCTTTTTTATTTTTGGCGATGGGCTGGTACAGAGATCTGAACCCTTGACCTTGGTGTTGTAACACGGCACTCTAACCAACTTAGCTAACTGGCCAGCCCAAGATGGTTATTCTTTTTTTTTTTTTTTTTTAAAGATGACCAGTAAGGGGATCTTAACCCTTGACTTGGTGTTGTCAGCACCACGCTCAGCCAGTGAGCGAACCGGCCACCCCTGTATGGGATCCGAACCTGCGGCCTTGGTGTTATCAGCACCGCACTCTCCCGAGTGAGCCACGGGCCGGCCCTAAGAGAAATAATTTGATATTCCATATTTTTCAAAATAAAAGCGTTAAAGTTGTCATTGTGAGAAAAAAACGAATTTTGTGGTACATTCTTTTTTTTTTTTTTTTTTTTTTTTAAAGATGACCGGTAAGGGGATCTCAACCCTTGGTGTTGTCAGCACCACTCTCACCCAGTGAGCAAACAGGCCACCCCTACATGGGATCCAAACCTGCGGCCTTGGTGTTATCAGCACCGCACTCTCCCGAGTGAGCCACAGGCCTGCCCCGTGGTACATTCTTACTTGACTTATTTTACTTTTAGTGTTGTTTCTGTCTAGAAGCCCTTATGATAGAGGTGTGCATCACAATCCTTTCAGAACTTAGGGTCTTTAAGGCTCTTAACTCCATCCAGCTCAGCTCAGTGTGTTGGAATAGCAGGAATGTCAAGGTGTGCTGAGAATAAGGGATTCCAGAGAAAGAAAACCCTCAGGGGGAAGGGAAGCGTGCAAAGAGCTTGTAGCCTGTTCCAAACAAGACATTCCCTAGACTGGCCAGTTGGTTAGAGTGCCGTGTTACAACACCAAGGTCAAGGGTTTGGATCCCTGTACCGGCCAGCCGCCAAAAACATTAAAAAAAAAAAAAAAAAAAAAAAAAAAAAAAAAAAAAAAAAAAAAAAAGACCTTCCCTTGCGCTGGAGAAAGGAGAATGAGCAAGGCTGCTTAGTACCACCAGGTGGCAGCAGGGAGCTGCTCAATGACTCCATCTATCACTCTCTGGGGCTTGTTACACGGCAGAAACTCTCAGGGTTATGATGCCGATTCTGCCACTTCACTCAGTCGTGGCTCAGAGAGGGCCAGGCACTTGTCAGAGGCCCAAAGGTATCCTGACTCCTAGACCGGAATTCAGCAAGTGCCCAGTCTATTCCCGCCCTGCCTGCTTTGCACAGACATTTCCTGAGTATCTGCTGTGTGCCAGTTATGTGCTAGAAGTGTACAATATGCCATTTAACAAGAAGGGCGCAATCTAGTGGAAGAGAGCCTGACACACAACTACGCTTGTGTGACAATGGGAGGCAGTTTGAGTAGTGGTTAAACCTTGGAAGTCAGACTAGGGCGTGAATTCAAGCTCTACCACTTGCTACTTGTGCAATCTCTCTGAGCCTCATTCTCCTTGTCTCCTTGAGGGTAAATGACCCTCACAGAAGACCAAGTAAATGTTACATAAAAATCCACTGCTTAAAAATAAATTAATTAAATAAATAAAATTCATTGCCTACCATGTGGCAGTTATTATAAATGTTAGCTTGCAGCCTTGTAACCCCAAGATCAAGGGTTTGGATTCCTGTATTGGCCAGCTGCCAAAAAAAAAAAAAAAAGAGGGCTGTGTGAAAAAAGTGAAGCAATTAGACTTATACTACAACTAAATTCTATAGGCAAATTAAACATACCCACAAAACAAATATATGTATATATTCAGGGTCAAATAGACACATTAGACTAGTGTTTCTGGGGAGGAGAGGGGCTTAGAAATGAAGAGGGGAAAAAATAAATAAGAGGGGCCTTGTATAGACCCATGTGATGACAGTGTACTATGAACTGAAGAATATGATTAACCTAACTCTTTGCACTTAGATTAAAAAGAGAGAAAACAGTTGGATCCCTGTACCAACATACCGCCAAAAAAAGAAAAAAAGAAAGAGAAAAGAGTCCATACTCCAGATTCTCATTTTCCAATTCGTAATCCTTCCAAAATTCTCCAATCTAGAAGATAAAGTCTAAGACTCTCTGTGTCTAGAACTTTATACTCAGCTGCTTGCAAATGTATCCCCCTACCAATAAGCCCCACTAATCCTGTGCTCTTTCTCACTTATTTGCTTTTGCTCTAGAATGTCTAGAATGTCATTATAATTCAGTGATTTTCAACTCTGACTACATGTTGGAATCACTTTATGAGCTTTAAAAATGTATAGATGTCTGACCCTAAAACCCAGAGGTACTGGTTTAATTGGGCTGAAGTATGAGTGCTTTTAAAAAGATCCTCGGGTAAGTCTTTTTTTTTTTTTTTTTTGGTCCTTTTTGTGACCGGCTGCACCGCGCTCAGCCAGTGAGCGCACCGGCCATCCCTATATAGGATCCAAACCCACGGGAGCGCTGCTATGCTCCCACCGCCGTGCTCTCCCGAGTGAGCCATGGGCTCTGCGCCACGGGCTCAGCCTCTCGGGTAGGTTAAGAATCATGATATCTGGCTCTGTTCAGGTGTTTCCAGGCTGGATTAGGGTTGCCTTATGTATTGACTCTATCACTGTAATTTCTCTTGTTAAATTATCTAAATAGTTTATCTCAGTCTAGCAGGATTGATTGAGCCTTTTGTCTCATTCCTCTGCTTCAAATCTTTCAGGGCCCCTCTTACCCCCAAGATAAAGTCCAGACTTCTTAATAAAGCCTGCAATTCCTCCTGGTACTGGCTTATCTTCAATTAATTCATCCATTCGACCTTTTTCAAGTGTCCATATGAGCCAGGCACTAAACTGGACAGCGTGGGTAAAGAGGCAAATAACAGCAGCATAGTTTTCTCTCTTATGGAGCTTGCAATCTTTTCGGGAAGGCAAAAGTTGAACAAGTAATTGTAGGATTAGATGGGACCTAAGACTGTTTCAGGAGTTGGGGAAGGAAGGCTTCCCTGTGGAGATGAGATTTAAACTGAGTCCAGAAAGGCAACTGGAAGTTAGGTGGGGCTGGAGGGAGAGAGAGTGTTCCAGCAGAGACCAGCATGTGCAAGGTTCCTGGCCTGGGAAAGAACACGGCTCATTGGAAGAACTGAACATGGATGGTGAGGATGAGACAGGGGACAAACTTGACAAAGACAGATGACCCACAGCCTTATAGGCCAAGTTAAGGTGGGAGGACTTTAGCCTATGGATTCTGGTGACCATATTTCCAAACTCCTGGAGATGGCAGTGGAATTCCTCATCATTGTTGGGTCATTCAGTAAATACACTTTGGGGTGCTATTTTGTGCCCATCACAGGTCCTTTATGAAGATAAGTAAGATCCAACTCAAGTACAAAAAGAAAAGATGAACAGATTTCATCTGTAAAAAAAAAAGTTATATTACATAGTGCTACAGGTCTAATGTGTCCCCCAAAAGTTCATGTATTGGTAACTTGACCCCCATAGTGACAATGTTAAGAGGGTGGGAAATCCTATTGCAGTATTTGAAAGTTAGGGCCTTTAAGAGGTGATTGGATTGCAAGGATTGTGCCCTTGTGAATGGATTAATCCATTCATGGAGTAATGGTTTGATGGTTTAATGGGTTTACTTGGGTGTGGTTCTGATGGCTTTATAGGGAGAGTAAGTGAGGTTATCTCTCTCTGGCTCTGTCCATTTCTCACGTGATGAGCTGATCACCACAGGACTCCGTGTAGAGTTCCCACCAAGAAGAAGGCCCTCACCAAATGTGTTCTCTAGTCCTTGGACTTCCTAGCCTCCAAAACCGTAAGAAATAAATTTTATTTTCTTTATAAATTACCCAGTTCCAGGTATTCTGCTATAAGCAACAGAAATGGACTAAAACACATAGATGGCAAAAACAAAGTTAAAAGGCAACTGACAGGGAGAAAATATTTCCTATATATATATATATATATATATATATATATATTTTTTTTTTTTTTTAATTTAAAAAAAATTTTTTTAAAAGATGACTGGTAAGGGGATCTTAACCCTTGACTTGGTGTTGTCAGCACCATGCTCACCCAGTGAGCAACCGGCCATCCCTATATAGGATCCGAACCCGTAGCCTTG
>NW_007726171.1:48826-57686 GCF_000696425.1 Galeopterus variegatus
AAAAAAAAAAAAAAAAAAAAAATATATATATATATATATATATTTTTTTTTTTTTTTAATTTAAAAAAAATTTTTTTAAAAGATGACTGGTAAGGGGATCTTAACCCTTGACTTGGTGTTGTCAGCACCACGCTCAGCCAGTGAGCCAACCGGCCATCCCTATATGGGATCCGAACCCGTGGCCTTGGTGTTATCAGCACCGCACTCTACCGAGTGAGCCACGGGCTGGTCCCCTTTCCAATATATTTTTTAAATGATTAGTAACCGGTATATAAAAAGTATATCTAAGGGCCAGCCCGTGGCTCACTTGGGACAGTGTGGTGCTGACAACAACAAGTCAAGGGTTAAGATCGCCTTACCAGTCATCTTTTTTTTTTAAAAAAGTATGTTTTTTGGGGGGGAAGGGAAAGAGGAAGAGTGGAGGGGGAGGAGGAAGGGGAGAGATTGGATAAGGGGCATAAAGAATAAGTATGATCTGTAACAATGAATATGCTAACAAAAAATAAAAAAATAAAAAAATTGTTTTAAAAGTATATTTAAAATGTAAAATGGCCAAGGTCAAGCATTCAGATCCCTGCACTGCTGGGCAGATGCAAAAAAAAAAAAAAAAAAATGTAAAATAGTACAGCAATTTTGGAAAACAGGTTGGTGGTTTATAAGAAACACTTACCATAAGACCCAGCTACTCCACTCCTAGGTATTTACTCAAGAGAAGCAAAAACATATCCACACAGTGACTTATATGGGATCCACAGTAGTTTTATCCATAAGAGTCAAAAATTGGAAACAACCCAAATGTCCATCAAAAGGCAAATGGATAAACAAATTGTGGTATATCCATACAATGGAATACTAAGTAATAATAAGGAACAAGCTACTTATACATCCAATAACATGGAAGAATCGCAAAACCATTATATTGAGTTGAAAGAAGCCAGAGCAGAAAAAAGAGTGCATACTGTATGATCCCATTTCTGTGAAACTCTAGAAAAGACAAATCTATGCTGACAGAAAGCATGTCAGTGGCTACCTGGGACTAAGGTGTGTGGGGGCGTGGTTAGCAGGGATTGTCTAGAAGGATGGGACACAAAGAAATTTTTTAGGGTAATGTTTTATATCTTTTTTGGGGGGGGGTGGCAGCTGGCTGGTACAGGGATCCGAACCTGTGACCTCGGTGTTATAAGGCTGAGCTGTGTAATGTATTTTATCTTGGTTGTTGTGGTGGTTACACAGGTATATGCATTTGTCTAAACTCATCAAAATATACATTTTATTTTATTTATTTATTTATTTATTTTTAAAAAGATGACCGGTAAGGGGATCTTAACCCTTGACTTGGTGTTGTCAGCACCACGCTCACCCAGTGAGCCTACTGGCCATCCCTATATGGGATCCGAACCCGGGGCCTTGGTGTTATCAGCACCGCACTCTCCCGAGTGAGCCACGGGCCGGCCAAAATATACATTTTAAATGGGTGCATTTTATTGTGTAAAAATTATACCTCATTGGGCCGGCCCGTGGCTCACTCGGGAGAGTGCGGTGCTGATAACACCAAGGCTGCGGGTTCGGATCCCATATAGGGATGGCCGGTTGGCTCACTGGGTGAGCGTGGTGCTGACAACACCAAGTCAAGGGTTAAGATCCCCTTACCGGTCATCTTTAAAAAAAAAAAAAAAAAAAAAATTATACCTCATTAAAGTGATTTTTTTTTTCTTTTTTGTGACTGGCCAGTACAGGGATACAAACCCCTGACTTTGGTGTTATAACACTGTGCGCTAACCAACTAAGCTAAAAGTTAATTTTTTTAGTATCAAAAACCAAACCAAAACGACAATTCACAGGGAAAAAATATTTGCCATATTTTTTTATTTTTTATTTTTTATTTTATTTTATTTTATTTTTTAAAAGATGACCTGTTAGGGGATCTTAACCCTTGACTTGGTGTTGTCAGCACCACGCTCAGCCAGTGAGCGAACCGGCCATCCCTATATGGGATCCGAACCCGGGGCCTTGGTGTTATCAGCACCGCACTCTACCGAGTGAGCCACAGGCCGGCCCATATTTTTTTATTTTTTTTAATTTTGTCAATATACACTGTATATGATTATTATGGCCCGTCACCGACACCTCCCTCCCTCCTTATTTGCCATATTTTAAACAAAGAATATCTAAAACACATAAAGTTTCTTTATGTCAAATAATTCAAGAGAAAAATGGACAAATGACATGAAACGAAAATTCAGAGTGTAAAATACAAATGGACAATATCATGTCTTTATAATGACACTTGTCTCACAAATTTCAATAAATCAGGAAAATACAATTTTTCATAATGGAATTGCAAGATTGATAACAATTTTAAAAATTGGGGGCCGGCCCGTGGCTCACTCGGGAGAGTGTGGTGCTGATAACACCAAGGCTACGGGTTCGGATCCTATATAGGGATGGCCGGTTGCTCACTGGGTGAGCATGGTGCTGACAACACCAAGTCAAGGGTTAAGATCCCCTTACCAGTCATCTTAAAAAAAAAAAAAAAAAATTGGTGAGAATTCAGGGAAAGTATCACTTTCACAGTGATAACTGAGAATATTTGTGGATGAGTGGAATGTAAGTGTAACTGAGAATATTTTTGGAAAATAATTTGACAGTCTATCAAATTTTAAATGTGCATAATCTTGACTTAGCAGTCAAGATTATGATTAATCTTGATTCCACTTCTAGGAATCTATACTGATAACATTAATAAGTATTATCTATTGAGTGCTTACTGCATGCCAGGATTCTAACCATACCTTAACTATCCTATGAGATAAATACTATTATTTCTTCATTTTACAGAGAGGGTAAAAGAAGCATAGAGGTTGAGTGACTTGTCCTGGTTTATATAGCTACTAAGTGGCAGAGCCCGGATGCACACGTATGGTCTGTCTCCAGATTCTGTGCTCTTAACCACAACGCTATAGAGCGTTCCAATCACTTCTGTTTTGTTTTTCTTTTTGGAGGGCTGGCCAGTAGGGGATCCAAACCCTTGATCTTGGTGTTACCAGCACTGTGCTCTAACCAAATGAGCTAACTGGCTAGCCCCAGCTTTCCATTCTCTCCTAAATGCCATGTGTGGGCATAGATATATATGTATTGTTTTTTACTTTTTGTTTTTTGTAGCTGGCTGGATATATATGTACAAAGGTGTTTTCTGCAGGAGAGTTTGAATTATTAAGAAAGAATTAAATAAACTAACATGAAAAGATCTTTAACACATTTTGTTGAGTTAAAGAAAACCAAGCTATTGGGCCGGCCCCGTGGCTCACTTGGGAGAGTGCAGGTAGCACCGAGGCCGTGGGTTTGGATCCTATATAGGGATGGCTGGTGCGCTCACTGGCTGAGCGTGGTGCAGACCACACCGTGCCGAGGGTTGCAATCCCCTTACCGGTCAAAAAAAAAACAACAAAAAAACAACCAAGCTATTGAATAATACCTTTAATACTATATAGAATAATACTTATAATACATATTTACATTAAAAAATCAACTAAGTGGGCTGGACAGTTAGCTCGGTTGGTTAGAGCGCAGTGTTACAACACCAAGGTTAAGGGTTCAGATCCCTGTACATGCCAACCACCAAAAAAAGAAAAAATCAACAAAGAGTTATATGTGAATAAAGCAATATAAGCTCAAAAGAGCAGAGATTTTTCTATTTTGTTCTTTGTTATATCCTCATTACTACACCAGAACAGTGCTTGGCACATGGTAAGCATTGAGTAAATATCTGTTTAATGTATGTAAATGCATAGAATGGGGACTGAAAAACTGCAAACCAAGCCGTGAAATAGTGAAGGTGGTTCCCTACCTTGGGAGAAGTCAGAATCATGTGTAGGGGATAGGTTAGTGAAGGGAGATGTGCATATACTCACTGAAATTATTTATTTATTTATTTATTGGCAGTAGGGGATCTGAACCCACGACTTTGGTGTTGTAAGGCTGCACTCTAACCAGCTGAGCTAACTGGCCAGCTCTTTCACCAAACTTCTGACTCAGTATACAAAGAGATGATGTTTGTGTATCACTTGTTGCTATGGGTTAAATGTGTCCCCCAAAAGCTCATGTATTGGAAACTTAATCACCATTGTAACAATGTTAAAAGGGTGGCAAATCTATTATGGTAATAGAAAGGTGGGGTCTTTAAGAGGTAATTAGTTGTGAGAACTGAACCCTCACGAATGGATTAATCCATTGAGGGTTTAATGGGTGGTCATGGGTGTGGTTATGATAGCTTTATAAGGAGAGCTTGGCTGTTTCATACGAAGCCCATTCTTGCCATATGATACCTTGTATTGCTGTGGATAGGCACCACCAAGAACAAGGTCCTCACCAAATGTGATCCCTGGACTTTGGACTTCCCAGCCTCTGGGAATAAGTTTTATTTCTTTGTAAATATGCAGTTTCAGGTATTCTGTTGTAAGCAACAGAAACAGGCCAATACACTTGAAGAGCAAAAACAAAAACCAAATGTATTAGTCCGTTTTGTGTCGCTATAACAGAAATACCTGAGACTGGGTAATTTATAAAGGACAGAGGTTTATTTGGCTTATGATTCTGGGATGGCTGCATGTGGCATGGGCCTCAGGCTGCTTCTACTCATGGTGGAAAGACGCAGGCAGCTGGTGGGTTCAAGCAGATCACAAGGTGAGAGGAAGCAAGAGAGAGAAAAGGTGCCAGGGTCTTTTAAACAACCAGCTCTCGTGGGAACTAATAGAGTGAGAACTCACTCATTAATCCCTCCTCACCCAAGGAGAGCATCAATCCATTCATGAGGGATCCACTCCCATGACCCAAACAGCTTCCAGCACTGCCACATTGGGGATCAGATATCTGCATGAGTTTTGGGGGGATAATACATCCAAACTCCATCACCAAAGAAAAAAACCCATAAAATAAAAAAAACCTGACCACATTTTTTTTTTTTCTGACTGGTAGGGGGATCACAACTCTCTGCATGGTGTGGCCTGCACCACGCTCAGCCAGTGAGCGCACCAGTGGATCCCTATATAGGATCTGAACCCGCGGCCTCGGCGCTCCCAGAGCTGCACTCTCCTGACTGAGCCACGGGGCCAGCCCTGACCACATTTTCATATAATTTCTCTACAACCCTCCCAAGAATGTAATAATATCCTCATTTTATAGATGAGGAAACTAGGGCTCAGAGAGGTTAAGTAACTTACCTAAATTTGCACAGTTAATAAGCCTGGATGTGAACCTCAACCTGTGGCTCCACAACCCAGGTTCATGTCACTACACTGTGTGTATAAATGATAAGTAAGTGAAACAATGTTGTAGTCTGCAAGATAGAAGACAGCAGAGGTTGCAATGTGGGCATATGGAGTATCATGGACAATTCTAGAGAGAGAAGGGATGTTTCCGGAAAGGATTCCAGAGCTGAAGCTTGATCTAAGCCTTTAAAGGTGAGTTCTTGAACTATGGGAGAAGGGCATTCTTTTTTTTTTTTTTTTTTTTTTTATGACCGGTAAGGGGATCTCAACCCTTGGCTTGGTGTTGTCAGCACCACGCTCAGCTAGTGAGCAAACCGGCCATCCCTATATAGGATCCGAACCCGTGGCCTTGGTGTTATTAGCACCGCACTCTACCGAGTGAGCCACGGGCTGGCCTGGGAGAAGGGCATTCTGAGGGGCTGGCCCCGTCGCTCACTCGGGAGAGTGCGGTGCTGACAACACCAAGGCCACGGGTTTGGATCCTATATAGGGATGGCCGGTTTGCTCACTGGGTGAGCGTGGTGCTGACAACACCAAGTCAAGGGTTAAGATCCCCTTACCGGTCATCTTTGAAAAAAAAAAAAAAAGAAGAAGGGCATTCTGGGTACACACCTGTGTGTGTATGAGAGCGATGTCACAGAGGAAGCCACTAGGCCTATTTTGTGAATAAGTAGTTGAGTAGGGATGGCTAGAGCTTTACTTACACCTCTATGTCTGTTGTTCAATAAGGTAAGAGTCCCTGAGGCCACAGTGTGGAGCCTATTTTAAAGAAGATCAACCTAGAGACAAGGAATCCATTCTATACAGTAGCAATGCAAGTAATCAATGACAGGGGTGCAGTAGGGGGTGGGTGGGTAACTAAGGCAGTGATTAGGGGTATGAAGAGAGAAGAAGGGATGCATCTGAAAGATGTTTGTGGAATAAAATTGATGGAACATATTCACTAAATATGCTGTGAGGGGGGATGGTGGAAATTTGAAGAGGGAGATTAGAAGTTTGTTGGGGAGAAAACTGGACACAAGGTCACTAAAAAGGGGTGACTTGTGCTTGTATCTTCTTCATTTGCAGGTGAGACAGGTGTATTAGTCCATTTCTGCTGCCTCTAACAGAATACCTGAAACTAGGTAATTTATACAGAAATGAAATTTATTTCTTATAGTTTGGACCCTGGGAAGTCCAAAGTCCAGGGAACACATCTAGTGAGGGATATCTTTGCAGGGTGTCATCTGATAAGAGAAATGGGGTGAGCAGGAGTGAGCTAACTTCACTTGCTCTCCTTATAAAGCCATCAGAACCACACCCATTACTCCATGAATGGATCAATTGATTTGCCACAGTCCTCACAATCTAATCACCTCTTAAAGGCCACACCTTACAAATACCATAATTGGATTTCCCACCCTCTTAGCCCTGTTACAATGGGAGTCAAGCTTCAGTGAGTTTTAGGGGGACAGTCAATCCACAGCAACAGGATATTACATTTAGTTGTGTATGAGTCTGCTAAACTATGAGTTCCTTGAGGCAGGACCATGTCTCCTTCATCTCATCTTCCCCAGTATCTACCACCCTATCTTGTACACAGCATGTTCAACACTGAATGAAAGAACATCAGTAGAGAGAGTGGCTTTGATCTGGGGGTGGGGAGAGCAGAGAATGGTGGGGGTATAAATAATCACATAGGTTGGAAGACAGGAAATTCTCCATCCTACTCCCTCCCTCCTCAGCCTTACTCAGAAGCCTGCCTCAGGGAGGATTGCTCAATTTTCCCTGAGTCCTTTCCTTCTCTGGTTTAGCCACACAGGGTGATAGATGCTGACTGGCTGGGACATGGGTGAGAGGGTCTCACCTAAATTTTGCTATTTCCACCCAGAAACTGATTCTACAAAAGTGCTGTGGGAGAAGCCTCAAACTTCTACTTCCCTCCTCTAAACCACCAAACTTTGAGATATACAGCAAGAGGTGGCATGTCTTTGGCACTATGCCATAGGCTGATGTGGCAAGTGGAATGGAGGAGAGAACAGCTGACAAGGTGCTAAACTCCAGCAGATAGGAAAGGAGGCCATAGGCCTGTGACTGGGGATGTGAGAGGAGGAAGGAGCCTGCGGGCATTTTAATTATTACTTTTCAATTTAAAAAATGTTAACCTTTTGTAATATTAAAAATCATTTAAATCAGAAGAGAGAAGAAAATAAACCTGAAATATTTATCATCTGGACTTAACAATTATTAATATTTGTCATATTTAGGTTAGTTTTTAAAAAGTATTTTAAGATAATTTACAGACATTATGCCATTAAACCCTTAAATATTTCAATATTCATTTCTATGAAAAACATTTTCTTATATAACCCCAATATTATTATGCTCCCCAAATTAATAATTATTCATTAACATTGTCTAATAGTTAGTCCATATTAAAAATTTTCCTGAGTTTCCCCAAAACGTCTTTTTACAGTTGGTTTTTTCAGAATAGAATTAAGTTGCATGTAGTTGTTTTGCCTCTTACATCTCTTTGAAGTAAGAACAGTCCTTCCTCTCCTTTTACTATGCCATTGACTTGAAGATGAAACAGAGACAATGGCCCTGTACAATGCCTTGCTTTTGGATTTTTCTGACTTGCTTATTTGTGTTTTCACTTGCTTTGTTCCTCTAGCCCCCATATTTTCTTTTTTATTTTTATTTTTTACTTTTTTTTTATTTTGGCAGCTAGCCAGTATGGGGATCCAAACCTATGACCTTGGGGTTATAAGGCTGTGCTCTAACCAGCTGAGCTAACCAGCCAGCCCCTAGCCCCCATATTTTCTGTGAACTGGATATTGGATCTAAAGACTTGCCAAGATTCAAGTTCAATATTTTCGGAAAGAATATTTATTAGTGAAACAATGTTGTTCCTATTGCGTCACATCAGGGGTACATAATGCACATAATGTCTGGTTGTCTGATTCAGTGTTTTTTGTTTGTTTGTTTTTTTAAAAAAAGATGACCGGTAAGGGGATCTTAACCCTTGACTTGGTGTTGTCAGCACCACGCTCAGCCAGTGAGCGAACCGGCCATCCCTATATGGGATCCGAACCCGGGGCCTTGGTGTTATCAGCACCGCACTCTACCGAGTGAGCCACGGGCCGGCCCCTCAGAATGCCCTTCTTCTTTTTTTTTTTTTTTCAAAGATGACCGGTAAGGGGATCTTAACCCTTGACTTGGTGTTGTCAGCACCACGCTCACCCAGTGAGCAAACCGGCCATCCCTATATAGGATCCAAACCCGTGGCCTTGGTGTTGTCAGCACCGCACTCTCCCGAGTGAGCGACGGGGCCAGCCCCTCAGAATGCCCTTCTCCCAGGCCGGCCCGTGGCTCACTCGGTAGAGTGCGGTGCTGACAACACCAAGTCAAGGGTTAAGATCCCCTTACCGGTCATCTTTGAAAAAAAAAAAAAAAGAAGAAGGGCATTCTGGGTACACACCTGTGTGTGTATGAGAGCGATGTCACAGAGGAAGCCACTAGGCCTATTTTGTGAATAAGTAGTTGAGTAGGGATGGCTAGAGCTTTACTTACACCTCTATGTCTGTTGTTCAATAAGGTAAGAGTCCCTGAGG
>NW_007726171.1:57696-69822 GCF_000696425.1 Galeopterus variegatus
CCTCAGGGACTCTTACCTTATTGAACAACAGACATAGAGGTGTAAGTAAAGCTCTAGCCATCCCTACTCAACTACTTATTCACAAAATAGGCCTAGTGGCTTCCTCTGTGACATCGCTCTCATACACACACAGGTGTGTACCCAGAATGCCCTTCTTCTTTTTTTTTTTTTTTCAAAGATGACCGGTAAGGGGATCTTAACCCTTGACTTGGTGTTGTCAGCACCGCACTCTACCGAGTGAGCCACGGGCCGGCCTGGGAGAAGGGCATTCTGAGGGGCTGGCCCCGTCGCTCACTCGGGAGAGTGCGGTGCTGACAACACCAAGGCCACGGGTTTGGATCCTATATAGGGATGGCCGGTTTGCTCACTGGGTGAGCGTGGTGCTGACAACACCAAGTCAAGGGTTAAGATCCCCTTACCGGTCATCTTTGAAAAAAAAAAAAAAAGAAGAAGGGCATTCTGGGTACACACCTGTGTGTGTATGAGAGCGATGTCACAGAGGAAGCCACTAGGCCTATTTTGTGAATAAGTAGTTGAGTAGGGATGGCTAGAGCTTTACTTACACCTCTATGTCTGTTGTTCAATAAGGTAAGAGTCCCTGAGGCCACAGTGTGGAGCCTATTTTAAAGAAGATCAACCTAGAGACAAGGAATCCATTCTATACAGTAGCAATGCAAGTAATCAATGACAGGGGTGCAGTAGGGGGTGGGTGGGTAACTAAGGCAGTGATTAGGGGTATGAAGAGAGAAGAAGGGATGCATCTGAAAGATGTTTGTGGAATAAAATTGATGGAACATATTCACTAAATATGCTGTGAGGGGGGATGGTGGAAATTTGAAGAGGGAGATTAGAAGTTTGTTGGGGAGAAAACTGGACACAAGGTCACTAAAAAGGGGTGACTTGTGCTTGTATCTTCTTCATTTGCAGGTGAGACAGGTGTATTAGTCCATTTCTGCTGCCTCTAACAGAATACCTGAAACTAGGTAATTTATACAGAAATGAAATTTATTTCTTATAGTTTGGACCCTGGGAAGTCCAAAGTCCAGGGAACACATCTAGTGAGGGATATCTTTGCAGGGTGTCATCTGATAAGAGAAATGGGGTGAGCAGGAGTGAGCTAACTTCACTTGCTCTCCTTATAAAGCCATCAGAACCACACCCATTACTCCATGAATGGATCAATTGATTTGCCACAGTCCTCACAATCTAATCACCTCTTAAAGGCCACACCTTACAAATACCATAATTGGATTTCCCACCCTCTTAGCCCTGTTACAATGGGAGTCAAGCTTCAGTGAGTTTTAGGGGGACAGTCAATCCACAGCAACAGGATATTACATTTAGTTGTGTATGAGTCTGCTAAACTATGAGTTCCTTGAGGCAGGACCATGTCTCCTTCATCTCATCTTCCCCAGTATCTACCACCCTATCTTGTACACAGCATGTTCAACACTGAATGAAAGAACATCAGTAGAGAGAGTGGCTTTGATCTGGGGGTGGGGAGAGCAGAGAATGGTGGGGGTATAAATAATCACATAGGTTGGAAGACAGGAAATTCTCCATCCTACTCCCTCCCTCCTCAGCCTTACTCAGAAGCCTGCCTCAGGGAGGATTGCTCAATTTTCCCTGAGTCCTTTCCTTCTCTGGTTTAGCCACACAGGGTGATAGATGCTGACTGGCTGGGACATGGGTGAGAGGGTCTCACCTAAATTTTGCTATTTCCACCCAGAAACTGATTCTACAAAAGTGCTGTGGGAGAAGCCTCAAACTTCTACTTCCCTCCTCTAAACCACCAAACTTTGAGATATACAGCAAGAGGTGGCATGTCTTTGGCACTATGCCATAGGCTGATGTGGCAAGTGGAATGGAGGAGAGAACAGCTGACAAGGTGCTAAACTCCAGCAGATAGGAAAGGAGGCCATAGGCCTGTGACTGGGGATGTGAGAGGAGGAAGGAGCCTGCGGGCATTTTAATTATTACTTTTCAATTTAAAAAATGTTAACCTTTTGTAATATTAAAAATCATTTAAATCAGAAGAGAGAAGAAAATAAACCTGAAATATTTATCATCTGGACTTAACAATTATTAATATTTGTCATATTTAGGTTAGTTTTTAAAAAGTATTTTAAGATAATTTACAGACATTATGCCATTAAACCCTTAAATATTTCAATATTCATTTCTATGAAAAACATTTTCTTATATAACCCCAATATTATTATGCTCCCCAAATTAATAATTATTCATTAACATTGTCTAATAGTTAGTCCATATTAAAAATTTTCCTGAGTTTCCCCAAAACGTCTTTTTACAGTTGGTTTTTTCAGAATAGAATTAAGTTGCATGTAGTTGTTTTGCCTCTTACATCTCTTTGAAGTAAGAACAGTCCTTCCTCTCCTTTTACTATGCCATTGACTTGAAGATGAAACAGAGACAATGGCCCTGTACAATGCCTTGCTTTTGGATTTTTCTGACTTGCTTATTTGTGTTTTCACTTGCTTTGTTCCTCTAGCCCCCATATTTTCTTTTTTATTTTTATTTTTTACTTTTTTTTTATTTTGGCAGCTAGCCAGTATGGGGATCCAAACCTATGACCTTGGGGTTATAAGGCTGTGCTCTAACCAGCTGAGCTAACCAGCCAGCCCCTAGCCCCCATATTTTCTGTGAACTGGATATTGGATCTAAAGACTTGCCAAGATTCAAGTTCAATATTTTCGGAAAGAATATTTATTAGTGAAACAATGTTGTTCCTATTGCGTCACATCAGGGGTACATAATGCACATAATGTCTGGTTGTCTGATTCAGTGTTTTTTGTTTGTTTGTTTTTTTAAAAAAAGATGACCGGTAAGGGGATCTTAACCCTTGACTTGGTGTTGTCAGCACCACGCTCAGCCAGTGAGCGAACCGGCCATCCCTATATGGGATCTGAACCCGGGGCCTTGGTGTTATCAGCCCCACCCTCCCCCGAGTGAGCCACGGGCCGTCCCTGTTTGTTTTTTTAAAAAGATGACCAGTAAGGGGATCTTAACCCTTGACTTGGTGTTGTCAGCACCACGCTCAGCCAGTGAGCGAACCGGCCATCCCTATATGGGATCTGAACCCGGGGCCTTGGTGTTATCAGCCCCACCCTCCCCCGAGTGAGCCACGGGCCGTCCCTGTTTGTTTTTTTAAAAAGATGACCAGTAAGGGGATCTTAACCCTTGACTTGGTGTTGTCAGCACCACGCTCAGCCAGTGAGCGAACCGGCCATCCCTATATGGGATCTGAACCCGGGGCCTTGGTGTTATCAGCCCCACCCTCCCCCGAGTGAGCCACGGGCCGTCCCTGTTTGTTTTTTTAAAAAGATGACCAGTAAGGGGATCTTAACCCTTGACTTGGTGTTGTCAGCACCACGCTCAGCCAGTGAGCGAACCGGCCATCCCTATATGGGATCTGAACCCGGGGCCTTGGTGTTATCAGCCCCACCCTCCCCCGAGTGAGCCACGGGCCGTCCCTGTTTGTTTTTTTAAAAAGATGACCAGTAAGGGGATCTTAACCCTTGACTTGGTGTTGTCAGCACCACACTCTCCCAAGTGAGCCACAGGCTGGCCCTGATTCAGTGTTTTTGAAGCTACCAGCAGAGGCTAAACTGGGGAGGGTTGCCTAGGCAGTCAAAGATTCTCTAGTTCTTAGCCAACTGCCTGTGAACCTGGAAGCTGAGCTCTGACTGGGCCCCAGCCCCCAATGCTACGGGCCTGTAGGGCATAGAGTGGGTGGAGGTTAGGAGGGAGGCATTCAGAGAATATTAGCTGAGACAGTTTGATGTCTGCAGTTTGGACTGGCTCAATCTTTGGGCAGGATTGAGCACAGAGTCCTGGGGATAGAGGTACCACATAGGGAGGGGTGCAGGGTGGCAAAGGTTGAGTCTCCCTTCAACCCTGCCACTTGTAGCTTGCAAGAATGAGGGGACTAACTAGTCAAAATTCCCCAGGATTGGGGCGGGACCATTCCAAGACCTGATACCCCATGTGGCACGCTCCACTTGTGAAGAGCAGGAAAGCTTCCTTTTCAGCTTTGGACCTTTTGGTGTTGGGTCTGGTGGTGGTATGGATTAGTGAAAATTCCCTGCTCTGTGACCTCAGTTTTTCTTGTTCTCTGGCTTCCAGTTCCTGCCTTAAAGTACTTTTTGATTGCTCTTAAATTTTAGAATGTCAGTGCTGGAAGGAACTTTGAGGATCAGCTAGACTAGCCCTCTCACTGAAGGATTCCCCTTCTCCCTCATTGTTCCTTAGAAGTAGTGGCATAGAAGATAGTGAAGCCAGTATAGCACAGGGTAGTACTTCTCCACACTTCAGTCATTCACATTCCACCTTCATAATCGTTACCATAATCAGGTTACACTTGCCCCATAATATCTATTATTTTTCTTCATCCTAACAATAATCTCTGTGAAATGATAGGTTTGATATATAGTTCAAACTCTTTCTAAAAATCATTAACAGAACACATACAGAAATATTCAAATTCCACCAGTGATAAGTGCACCGAGCACACTTAGGGAAATGCTAGAGAAGTCAAATTGGAGTCAGGGAGTCCTAACTTGTCTAACCTTGGTTGGACCCACTTCTGGATATACGTCCTAATTTTAGGAAGGGGATAACATAATATTTACTGCAGGTATTAGTTATTAGTCTTGTGAGTGACTGAGGAGAAATTGTTCCTGGAAGACTCCCAGGACCTTTGTCCAGGCATCTCTGTTCACCTACCGTGGCGGGGGAGGGGACAGCAGGGCGAAGGAAGGCGGTGGTAAAGGTCACCACTCTAAGCAGGGCGGCTGTGGCGGATTTAGCGGCGGGGAAAACCCCAGTTGGAGGCAAAAGTCTGTGAAGCTCTTGCCTCTCCCACTTTCTTTCGCAACCATCCCTCCAGCCTCCCCAAGAAGGACAGGGTTCCAGGGCCTTTCCCCTACATGAACCGCCCACTCGCCCAGCGTTTCTCCCTGGGGGCAGTGAAAACTTCCGGAAGCTCAGAGGAGTAGTCCGGTGTCAGGCCTGCACGCACTTCAGCTGGCTTCTCGGGCCTCAGGGAGGGAGGGCATAGCAGGAAGGAGGGGTTTGCGGTTGGGGAGCGCCAGATGGCCCACCCCCTAGCCGGAAACTGGGGGTGGAGAGGCCCCAGCCCCGCCCACACCAGTCATCCACCTCCGGGCTGGGCCTGAGAGGGTAGCCAACCCCACCCCATTCCTCTGGGCACCTCGTGGCCCAGGCGGGTTTGTTTACGAGTCTAAGCTCCCTCCTCCGGCAGTCCGGCCCTCCGCCCGCCCCCAGGGTGGCCCCTTCCGTGGGAGGGGGAAAAGAGGCCCAGCTCCTGGCCGGCTCCACTCCCCACCTTTTTCCTCCAGTCCCCTTCCTTTTTCCAACCAATGCGTGGATGTCCGGGGAGGCAGGTCCTTCTCCTAGGCCTGTCGGGGCCATTCTCCTTTTCCGGGAATGGGTGGTGTCGCTTTCTCAATTCTGGACTCAGGAAGGGACTCAGGGCTACTTATCCCAGGAGAGGAAGAAGAAAGGGAAACTGCTTCAGTTTTGTTTAAAAGAGGAACTTTTTTTTTTTTAATGCTGAGCTGCCAGCGGGGGTGCAGGGTCTGAGTGTGTTGGGATGGCGACTGGTGAGGATAAATTGACATTAACCACCTTCCTCCCAGGTGTGGCGAACATAGGCTCCCTGAGGAGTCTGAGGGATTGGGGTATCTGGGGTAGGTAAATGTTTTGAGTATGTGTTTGTTCCAAATTGGAATACCTAGGGATCAGATTTAAATGTTCAGAAAAGCTCTGTTTGCTGTTTGGGATCTGGGAGGGTCTCTGACCACCCTCCCCAGTTCCCTGAGCCTGCCTTCTCTAGTTCTCAAGAATACAGCAATTCAGCAATCTCTCTTCCTCTTCACCACCTCGTCTGAAACTACCCTTACCTTTTTATTTTTTTTAAACTGTTGCTTTTATTTGGCAAAGGATTTTCTAGCTCCAGAGACCGTGAGTTCGGCTTAGAGTCAGGGCTGTCTTCTTGCAGCCCTCTAAAGAAGAGAGAATATTCAAGGTCAGGCCAGAGCTCAGCTCCAACAGTAACTAAATTATGGTGACCATGCCTCTTGAATCTACACAGAAGCTATCATTCTCTCTGCCTCCCCTTTCTTCCTTCTCCAGGGCCTTCAAAGGCCACCAGAGCCACTGGGGCAGAACTGAATGAATGCCTTTCTAGTACTAGGTACAGTCTAAGCAGGAATGAATCACAATGCTTCTCAGATAAGGAAACAAAGATAGAGCAAAGGTACAGAATGAATCATTTTATTTACATTTTACTTTTTGGCAGCTGGACAGTATGGGGATCCAAACCCTTGACTTTCATGTTACCAGCACCACTGCTCTAACCAACTGAGTAACCAGCCAGAGCCAGAATGCATCATTTTATTTTTTTATTTTTATTTTTACTTTTTTTTCAAAAAGATGTCCAGTAAGGGGATCTTAACCCTTGACTTGGTGTTGTCAGCACCACGCTCACCCAGTTAGCGAACCAGCTATCCCCATATAGGGATCCAAACCCGTGGCCTTGGTGTTATCAGCACCACACTCTTCCGAGTGAGCCACAGCCTGGCCCAAAAGAATGCATTATTTTAAATAATGATAATAGTAAGGAATATCTCCAGCCAGCCCTAGATTTCTCACAAGTTCTGGGCTTCCCAAACAGAAAGAAGCCTGGCTTGTTTCAGTTCTTTTTTTGGATTAGTTTCCTGCCTTTCCAAGATTCTTATTTTTTTATTTTGTGTGTGTGTTTGTGTTTACTATCTTTCTATTATTTTAGGGTTCTTAAAAGATTGAGGGATGCGTGTAATGTTCCATCCAGCTTCTATAGTCACCGTTGCCATGAATGATTTTAGCTTGGCTATCATAAACTTGTGATATGAAAAACCTAGGCTTGTTTTCTCTTCAGAGAATTAGAAAGTAAAGGTTTAGAAGACTCGAAACTTTATTATCTTGTCAAAGGACTCTCTCTTACTTTTTATTTTCTTACCTCCTTTATCCTAGAGTAGGCAGGACAGGTAAAAGAAATTTCAACTAGTCTGTTTTGTACTTAGCTATAATTGAAAACTTACTGAGAGGAAAGGTCACAATGATGGTGTAAAACGAAAGTTTCGAGTCATCTGTGTGTTTCGTTTTGGAGGCTGGCCAGGAGGGGGATCTGAAACTTTGACCTTGGTATCTGTGTATTTTAATTTGTAAAATGTTCCTAGTTGTCAGATTGCTAACTGGTAAAGTTGATGAAAGCTGAAGAATGGCTTCAAAATCAGAAAGAATTCAAAAAAAAAAAAAAAAAAACTCAGGCCAGCCCGGTGGCGCACTGCTACAGTGCGCTGCTTGGGAGCGCGGCGGCGCTCCTGCCGAGGGTTCGGATCCCACATACAGACCGGCTGCTCACTGGCTGAGCGTGGTGCTGACAACACCAAGTCAAGGGTTAAGATCCCCTTACCGGTCATCTTATAAAAAAAAGAAAATAAATAAATAAATAAAATAAAATAAAATAAAAGGAGCATAGTAGTCAGAGTATTCAATAACTGGGGGAGATAGGAAAGACTTCATAGAAGTCATTCTTATCAAAGATAAGCGTGTGGTAGCCCAGAATGAGGACAGGCTGGGTGAACTGTGTTAAAAAGTTAAAAAGTTCTGGACTTTGGAGGCCGGTTAGCTCAGTTAGTTGGAGCTGGTATTTTAACACCAAGGTCAAGGGTTTGGATCCCTGCACCAGCCAGCAGCAAAAAAACCTCAAAAAGTTCTGGACTTTAGGCCGGCCCGTGGCTCACTCAGTAGAGTGGGGTGCTGATAACACCAAGGCCACGGGTTCGGATCCTATATAGGGATGGCCGGTTTGCTCACTGGCTGAGCGTGGTGCTGACAACACCAAGCCAAGGCTTGAGATACCCTTACCAGTCATCTTTAAAAAAAAAAAAAAAAAAAAAAGTTCTGGACTTTGGAGACCCAAGAAAGCATGGCTTTTGGGCGACACTTCAACAAAGTGAAGAGTAAGAGAGTGCAGTGGACAGTAGTGTCTGATAAGCCTGAATAATTGCAGGGCAAATTACTAAGAGCCTTCACTGCCGTGCTGGAATGTTACCACTTAGTACATGTGAGATTTACTACATCACAGCCAGGGACAATTTGTGTTGATAGGAGTGGTTCTGAAGTGAAACAACTGTCATATGATCTGCATTGTTTTTAAAACACAATCATTAGGAGTTATTTAAATGATCTCACAAATGGTTGTGTAGACAGATACTGCATGTGGGGGATTTGAGAAGTCTTGAAATAAACTTACTCTTTTTTTTTTTTTTTTTTTTTAAAAGATGACCGGTAAGGGGATCTTAACCCTTGACTTGGTGTTGTCAGCACCATGCTCAGCCAGTGAGCGAACCGGCCATCCCCATATGGGATCCGAACCCGTGGCCTTGGTGTTATCAGCACCGCACTCTACCGAGTGAGCCACGGGCCGGCTTATAAACTTACTCTTTTTAAAATGAATTTATTTCCCCCCCACCCCCTCTTTTATTTTTTTAATCTAAAGAAAATTGTTCAGGTTTTCACAGACAAATTGGACAAGATGGATCATGTCATTTCATTTACTGTCAGGGACTATCAATAAGGTAGCATATATCTAGTACATTTCTCAAGTGGCCAGGTGAATTCTGTCTTGTTCTGGAGAAGCAAAGGGAAAGGATTTTGAAAAAGATGATGGCTATTGAATTTCTGAGTCTAAATCTAGGCCTTTTTCTCAGTATCTGTGATAAAATCAAACCCTAGTTACCACTTCAAGCATAGACTAGGTTAGAACCATGGAAAAAACACAGGCTTTGGAACTCAGCAGAAGTCATAATTTAACTAAAGTTAAATTTAACTTTAAAATTTAACTGAGAGCCTCAGTTTTCTCATCTGTAAAAGGGAATGGCAATCTCTTAAATTGATAAAAAGAATTGACTGAGACAATTTATGTACAATGTTTACAGCTCCACAATGTTAGTTCCCCTTCCCCCACCCCCCACCCCCCCAGCAAGTTTAGGTGTGGTCTGTTGCTGAACACACTAAACAGCTGTTAGAGCTTGGATTATAAAGATGAGTAATGCAGTTTCTTCCTTCCAAGAAGTTTTTTCCCTTTTGGAGGTTTCTTTCTTCCTTTAGTGTTTCTTCAACTTGGTTTAGGAACTAATCACTTGAAAGAGCTACTTAAAAATGCATATTTACTGGCCGGCCTGTGGCTCACTCGGGAGAGTGCGGTGCTGATGGCACCAGGGCGCCGGGTTCGGATCCCATATAGGGATGGCCGGTTGGCTCGCTGGCTGAGCGTGGTGCTGACAACACCAAGTCAAGGGTTAAGATCCCCTTACCGGTCATCTTTAAAAAAAAAAAAAAAAAAAAAATGCATATTTACAAGCCCCACTCCAGGGAATCTGATTTATTAGGTCTGGGAGGGAGTCTAGGAACTTGACCTTTAAATCCTAGAGGATTCTTTTTTTTTTGTTTGTTTAAAGATGACCGGTAAGGGGATCTTAACCCTTGACTTGGTGTTGTCAGCACCACGCTCAGCCAGTGAGCGAACCGGCCATCCCCATATGGGATCCGAACCCGTGGCCTTGGTGTTATCAGCACCGCACTCTCCCGAGTGAGCCACAGGCCGGCCCCTAAATCCTAGAGGATTCTGATAGAGACTGTCTGACATTACATTTTGAGAAACCTTGATACAGGGAGATATGCAATTAATTGTAATGTAATCCGAAACATCCTATAACAAAGGCATACAAGAGGATGATGTCATTTGAACTGTCCTGGGAGTAGGAATAGGATTTTTTTCAGGGGTTAGAAGATAATGAAAAAGCATTATTTAAAACAAAAAACATTTTAGGGGCTGACCCCATGGCTCACTCGGGAGAGTGCGGCGCTGGGAGCGCAGCGGCGCTCCCGCCGCGGGTTGGGATCCTATTTGGGGATGGCCGGGGCGCTCACTGGCTGAGCGCGGTGCGGCCGGCCGATACCACGCCAAGGGTTGAGATCCCCTTACCAGTCACAAAAAAAACAAAAAACATTTTAGAAAATTAAGCCCATTTATAAAATGGTTATACAAGGTATTGTTTTATTCACGTAAGAATTTATAGAAGACTTTTTGTGGGGCTCTTCTGGTTTTGTAATCTAACATTACCACTCATTAGCTTTGTGACCTTGGGCAAGTTACTTCACTTCCCAGCCTAAATTTCTTCACTCATAAAATATATAATATCTCTAATAGTTAATACTACCATCCTTATAAGGATGACATGAGGAATGCCAAACGCCTACCTGACCTAGGCATCTAACACAGTAAGTAGGCAGTCATTAATCACTTCACCTTTCCCAGGCACACGCCTCAGTTCCTACCTTCAAAGGGCTTAAAATCTTTTAGAATCCACATTTTAAAACGTGAGAACATATAATGAAGTGCTGTATTGTAGACAATGAAGTGACAACATATACAAGTGCTAAAGAGAATGACCTCGGCATGCCATTGACAAGCCATCAAGGCCATCTCCACAAAAACAAAGGAGAGGCAAAATGGAGGTCATAAATTCAGGTAGCCTCCTCTAACTTCTGTGACTGCAAAAAGCAGGAACTCAGCTATCTTGCTTTATGCTTAGGCGGTATTTACAATTGGGGGGAGGGGCGGAGGAGAGGAAGTGGCTTATAGGACCTTCATTCTGGGAGGTTCTCCAGTGCACTTTAGCCTCAGAGACAAGCTCTTGAAAAGTTAACTGACCGTAAGCTCAATGGTTAGCACCTTTGTCTGGGGGAGATTAATAAAATGGCGTTTGCAGGAGTCTAACAAAGAGCTTGCATATTGGTCAACTCAGTATAAACTAACCGATTTTGTGAGTGCCGTCGCCAGGTCTCACCCCTCCTGCATTCACTCACAGGGCTTATGCCCACATTAAGAGGCATCCGCCGCCTGTCCGCTCAGCCCGGGAGGGGAGTAAAATTTGAGAGGTACGTTATAAGAGCGGTGAAATGAGGACCCCATCGAACCCGGTGGTGAGGCAGAACTGCGGGCTGAGTGTCTTGATTCCCTCACTTGTTGAACCGCAGGGCTCTGCGGAAGCTTACCACCTAATCAGAGTAAAGCCGTCCCTTGAGGAGGGACAATATGGCGACCAACTCCTCTTGGCACAGCCCTGTTCCCACCCTCAAGACGGGCGGCCCTGGTAACGCCCATTGGCCAATTTGGAGGCGGTGCCAGGCTTACTTCGCCCCCTCATTGGACCGAATAACTGAGGGACACGCCAATTCCCCTCTGCCCACTCCAAGTTCCCGCCCTCAGAGTTCATTCGGCGTTTAATTGGCTTTTAGTTTACGTCAATATACGTTCTAGCCCGTCTCTTTTCAGTGTTAATCCAATCATAACTTTCCTGGCTGCCCGCCTGACTTCTGATTGGTTTTGATCAACTTCATTCTATCCTATTCCTGCCTACTTCTTACTTCTCCTCCTATGAAGACTTAGCCCAAGCATGTTCAGGATTCTGGTTGGTCGCTCCTCTGTCATTCCTATGAATGCTCTTCCTATCCCTACCTCTCAGGGAGCCCGCCTGGCGGTTGACTGGCTTCTTTCCAAGCCTGTCATCTCTAGGTCCCGCCCATCTTCATTTCCTGCAGCTTTCACTGGTTTTTGAAACTTAGGGGCGGTCTTTTTGGGCGGATACCAGACACGCAACTTCGTCTTACACGCCTCAGAGAGCAAGCGAGCCCTGCCATTGGGTAATCTGCCCGCCTTTCTTCTGCAAGTCCCTCCTTTCCCCCTCCCTCATTGGGCGGGGCAGCAACGAGGGGGCGTGGCCTAGGCTGGGCTTGTGGCGCGCTGCTCCCTCCTCCTTACCCCCCCCTCCCTGTCCGGTCCGGGTTCGCTTGCCTCGTCAGCGTCCGCGTTTTCCCCGGCCCCCCCCAACCCCCCCGGACAGGACCCCCTTGAGATCGTCCCTCAGCTGCCACCATGAGCGGTAAGGATGAGTCCACTCCAAGCTTAGGGGTGGGAGGAGAGTGAGGGGGCGCGCGCAAGGACCGACCAGGCGGTCCCCGCCGTGAGGGGGG
>NW_007726171.1:70318-83012 GCF_000696425.1 Galeopterus variegatus
GCCCTGCGATCGCCGCCTGCCCCAAGGCCCTCCTCCCCCACTTCAGTAGATTTCCCCTCCCCCCCACCGCCCCGCCCTTTCCACGCCCCTCACCCCGAAACCGCCCTTTCCCCCTAGGGCCCGCCCTCTCTCCGCCCCGAAACCTCCTGATTTCTAATCCCTAGACCCCTTCAACCCCTTACCAGTATTCACAAATGTTTCCCCACTCCCACTTTTTACCTCTTTCCCTCTTTCCCTTCCTCTCTTCTTGTTACTTTTTACACTAGTATTTTTCTTTCTTCATTTCTTTTAATCGTAATTTTAGCAAGCTTTCCATCCACCCACATGTTTTTTGCCTTACCTATCCTTGTCCTTTTTGCCTCCAGGATACTTTGCCTTATTTTGAAACTCGTTCAACCTGTCCACTGCCCTTCGCATTTGCTGTCCCCATATCACTCTGAGTGTTTTCTGAGTTTAATTTTGTGCAAGGGAGAATTGAGGCCCACTTTTGGCACCATTGAGCCTATTTCATGTCCTGCATGCTCTATGACTCCCACTTCCCCTAATCCATTTTCTTTACATTGGCTCCTTTCACCTTCCTGTTAATCATTGCTGTTTTATCAGTGCTTCTTTTACCCTTTCTCACTTTACCCTTTTTCTTCTCCCAACTTTAAGTTGTTTATCTTTTAATTCTTTTTAGACCAAGATCACTCCCTGGATGAAATGACAGCCGTGGTGAAGATTGAAAAAGGAGTTGGTGGCAATAATGGAGGCAGTGGTAATGGTGGTGGTGCCTTTTCTCAGACTCGAAGCAGCAGCACAGGCAGTAGCAGCAGCAGTGGAGGAGGAGGGCAGGTAAGTGATAATCAGGGGCAGTGGGGAAGGTGTTGAGAGGTTGTAAATGTTCTTAGATAATTGCCTTACTCTTCACAGAAACCTTTTTAGGAAAGGACTAAACAAACCATTTTATAGATAGGGAAATAGGCACAGAGAGACAAGTTACTTGGAGATGCCAAACTTGGGAGTTTCAGCAGTACAGAGAGGTTAGCTTTTTGTTTCTGTTTTTTGTTCTTTATTTGTCTGCACTGTGTTGCTGTTTATTGGTTGTATACTGCCCCCTAGGCTGGCAACTGGGTGTCACTAATTCCTTTCTTCTCCCTTATTTTCTGGCCAGGAATCTCAGCCATCCCCTTTGGCTCTGCTGGCAGCAACTTGCAGCAGAATTGAGTCACCTAATGAGAACAGCAACAACTCCCAGGGCCCAAGCCAGTCAGGGGGCACAGGTGAGCTTGATCTCACAGCCACACAACTTTCACAGGGTGCCAATGGCTGGCAGATCATCTCTTCCTCCTCTGGGGCTACCCCTACCTCAAAGGAACAGAGTGGCAGCAGTACCAATGGCAGCAATGGCAGTGAGTCTTCCAAGAATCGCACAGTCTCTGGTGGGCAGTATGTTGTGGCTGCCACCCCCAACTTACAGAACCAGCAAGTTCTGACAGGACTCCCTGGCGTGATGCCTAACATTCAGTATCAAGTAATCCCACAGTTCCAGACCGTTGATGGGCAACAGCTGCAATTTGCTGCCACTGGGACCCAAGTGCAGCAGGATAGTTCTGGTCAAATACAGATTATACCAGGTGCAAACCAACAGATCATCACAAATCGAGGAAGTGGAGGCAACATCATTGCTGCTATGCCAAACCTACTCCAGCAGGCTGTCCCCCTTCAAGGCCTGGCTAATAATGTACTCTCAGGACAGACTCAGTATGTGACCAATGTACCAGTGGCCCTGAATGGGAACATCACCTTGCTACCTGTCAACAGCGTTTCTGCAGCGACCTTGACTCCTAGCTCTCAGGCAGTCACAATTAGCAGCTCTGGGTCCCAGGAGAGCAGCTCACAGCCTGTCACCTCAGGGACTGCCATCAGTTCTGCCAGCTTGGTATCCTCACAAGCCAGTTCCAGCTCCTTTTTCACCAATGCCAATAGCTATTCAACAACTACTACCACCAGCAACATGGGAATTATGAACTTTACCACCAGCGGATCATCAGGGACCAACTCTCAAGCCCAGACATCCCAGAGGGTCACTGGGCTACAGGGGTCTGATGCTTTGAATATCCAGCAGAATCAGACATCTGGAGGTTCACTGCAAGCAAGTCAGCAGAAAGAGGGAGAGCAAAACCAGCAGACACAGCAACAACAGATTCTTATCCAGCCTCAGCTAGTTCAAGGGGGACAGGCCCTTCAAACTCTCCAAGCAGCACCATTGTCAGGGCAGACCTATACAACTCAAGCTATCTCCCAGGAAACCCTCCAGAACCTCCAGCTTCAGGCTGTTCCAAACTCTGGCCCCATCATCATCCGGACACCAACAGTGGGGCCCAATGGACAGGTCAGTTGGCAGACTCTTCAGCTGCAGAACCTTCAAGTTCAGAACCCGCAGGCCCAGACAATCACCTTAGCCCCAATGCAGGGTGTTTCCTTGGGGCAGACCAGCAGCAGCAACACCACGCTTACACCCATTGCCTCAGCTGCCTCCATCCCTGCCGGCACAGTCACTGTGAATGCTGCTCAGCTCTCCTCTATGCCAGGCCTCCAGACCATTAACCTCAGTGCATTGGGTACTTCAGGAATCCAGGTGCACCAGCTTCCAGGCTTGCCGTTGGCTATAGCAAATGCCTCAGGTAAGGCTTCCAGTCTTTTGGGTTTTTTGTGTTTTTGTGTGTACGTGTGTGTGTGTGTGTGTGTGTGTGTGTGTGTGTATGTTGAAATCTTTTATTTGAAGGTACTTTATAAAATTATCTAATTCTTTTTTTTTTTTTTTTAGATGACCGGTAAGGGGATCTTAACCCTTGACTTGGTGTTGTCAGCACCACACTCACCCAGTGAGCCAACCGGCCATCCCTATATGGGATCCGAACCCGGGGCCTTGGTGTTATCAGCACCGTACTCTCCCGAGTGAGCCACGGGCCGGCCCTAAAATTATCTAATTCTTTCAGCAAAAATTTTGTGTAAGTGTATGTATTGAGGACATGAAGGCTCGGAAAATAAGCAATTTGAAGTTAGATGTTCATACTACAGTTCTAATCCTATTAGACCAAAGAATTATCCAGAACTTATCATTAAATTGTTTAGAAATGAATAGAGCCAAAAGATTCAATTCATTCTTTAAAGTTTAAAAAGATTTCTATCGTAATTACATTTTATCAGTCAGTCTTCTGCATCTATTACAAACTAATTCAAGCATCTTAGCTGAAACTATTTGAATCTAAAGAAGGGAACAGAGCCTTTGGGATAAAACTTTCTGAAAGCTAGTCATTTAGGCAAGTCAGAGAAATAGCAATGATTCTAAGTCATTGAGAACCGTATTTATGGAAACTTTTTTTCAGTTAATCTGATGAGAAAGGAGCACTTTTGGGCAGTGTCTTGGGGTCTCTGTACTTCCCACTGTCTTTGCTGCAGAATTAGCGTTGGCAAACTTCTTTTGTAAAGGGCCAGATAGTAAATATTTTAGGCCTTGTGGACCACATATGGTCTCAGTCATACATTCTCTCTCTTTTTTTTTCCCACACACCTTTAAAAAGGTAAAACCAGGCTAGCCAGTTAGTTCATTTGGTTAGAGTGCGGTGTTATAACACCAAGGTCAAGGGTTTGGATCCCCACACTGGCCAGCCGTGAAGAAAAAATTTAAATAAATAAATATGTAAAACCATTCTTAGCTGTAGGGCTTTCTTTGGTCAGTGGACCAACACCTGCATAAGATAAAAATTGATTATGAACTTGACCTATTTGTAGGACTCTTATTAAATCATTAGGTATTTCTTGTGAACTGTAACTCCTAATTGAGGGAAAAGTGATCTAATGGATTCCAGAGAGATTATTCAACAAAATAAGTTCCCTGATTAATCTCAATTAACTAGGATATCCCTGCTTTGAAAGTACTGCGTATGGTTGGGAAGTGGGGAGAAAGGGAATTGGAAAAGGTGGGGGTCTGGAATGGACTGGGAAGGTAGGGTTGAGAGGAGATAGGAAAAAGGAGAGCATTGAAGGGAAAAAAGGAAGAGGTATATATTGGAATGCATCAGTTAACCACAATATTCAGTCTTTCATTTTGAACTATGTTTCACTGTTGATTAATTTGAAATTTAAAACATATCCGTAAAGTAAAGGTGAAAGTTAGTCTAAGAATTTATCATTTTAAATTCCTCATATGGAGCTAATCTTTAATAGAGATTATTGTGATGAAAGGATTCATAAACATTTTTATATTCAAGCATGTTATATTGAAAGTTATGAAGTTTAATACTATCAGCTTTCTAGATCTGTTGGAGTATATGTGGGCTTATGAATTTACTTTTGTCATAGAGTTCTCATTCCATTTAGAGTGGTTCTTATGTAAATAAGGATAACGAATAGGCAACCATATTTCCTGCCTCCTGCAGTTTTGGAAAATGTGGAGAGGAAGATCTGCTTAAGTTCCCTGACATTTTTGTGGTGTGTTTAAAATGACTACATTTTGACCTTTAACAAGAAGGTAATTTTCTTAATTAATTGGAGATTTTGAATAGAAAGTTAGAGCTGGTAGAGACTTAGGTCATCTGGTACAACTGCCTTATTTTCTAGATGAGGAAATTGAGGAAAGGAGAAGCACTGAAGTGATGAGACAACAGCCAGAGCTGGGGCTCGCAGTTAGTGCTCCTAGTCTAGGGCATACCTGTTATAACTTGGGACTTGAGAAATCCTTTGGAATGTTAAAAATGTTTTAGAAAAGGTGTCTTTGCTTCTTTAGGATTTAATGCTATACAGCTGACAGGTGTTTTATAGACTAAAAATTTATGGGAGTAGGAATGGGAAAATTTTTATAAAAGCTGAACACAGCCTGGAAAATTAGACACTTTCTGGGTAATCTATACCTGCATGTTTGTTCTCTTTGCTTTTAGGTGTTTGTATCCAGCAGTTTTGCTCTTTACCAAAGAAGAGCAAGACTGGTATTGTTCCAGTTATTTGGTTCCTTACATTTTCTAAAAGGTTTATAACTTAGGCTCTAGAAAACAATTATGAGGCATTCTCATTGCTAAATCATGCTCTGGGGAAGCCTGCCATTTAATATGTCATACGATAGGGCTACCTAATTGTTATTGATGGTCTCAGAGCTCCAGAAAATACATGCCTTTCTGTACGATAACAGCAGCTTGACATTCACTAATGAGAGAATGAGGCACTGAAAGGCCATTTGGTGAGAGTTGAGGTTGTCTGCTTCATTAATAGTGGCTTTTGAAGATACAAGTTTTCCTCCTTTCTGGCTAGTCATAATTGTGCAACATTTTTTCCCCTTTAATTGATCTGACTTTATCCTTAATAATAAAATCGTTTCCTGGAAGCTTAGTGCTTTTCAGCTGTTGCTTGGCTGCTACATAGTATCTCATTTTACCCCTTTTTCTGGTATATAGTTATTTTACTGGAGATATTCAACCTCTTGGCATCATGTTCAACCTCTCTTGGCGGTATGGTGTAGTAGAAAGAGCCTTGGATGTGAAATCATGTAAGATGATATATCACTGTATAAAATGAAGTATTATTACGTGGTTATAGAAGATTGCAGCTTTTGTGGTGTTCGCTTATCTGTTTAGATTTATTATCATTATTTATTTATTTATTTATTTTAAAGATGACTGGTAAGGGGATCTTAACCCTTGACTTGGTGTTGTCAGCACCACGCTCTCCCAAGTGAGCTAACCGGCCATCCCTATATGGGGTCCGAACCCATGGCCTTGGTGTTATCAGCACCACACTCTCCCGAGTGAGCCACAGGCTGGCCCTCGATTTATTATTTTTAAAAATCATCTTTAAAAAATTTTTAAGCTTTCTTTTTGACTTTTACTCTGTTTACTTCTGTTTGCTGAATTACACAGGCAAAGGCACAAACTCAGAACCCAAAATAAACCAGCCATCTCTGTATTCCTGTGTTTTTCATGGCTCTGCCCTTGGTGGGTGGTAGTGAGGGGAGTGAGGGAAGGACCACCCAGTAAACTGAATTTAGTTTCCAGACAGTGAAATGATCTGTAGGCTCTTAGGTTTTTGTTCTTTTGTCATCAGTAGCTTTCTTTCTTTTTTTTTTTTTTTTTGTCCTTTTCGAGACCGGCTGCACCGCGCTCAGCCAGTGAGCCTGTGAGCGCATCGGTCATCCCTATATAGGATCCGAACCCGCTGGTGGGAGCGCTCCTGCGCTCCCAGCGCCGCACTCGAGTGCGCCATGGGCTCGGCCCACATCAGTAGCTTTCTTTTCTTTTTTATCAAAACCCTTTTCTCTTTATGGCCACTCTTTCCTCTCATTTTATAGTCACACTCTCATAGATGTCCCCCCCACCCCCACCCCAGCCACTGCTCAATCCTGAAAATTCTTGCCCCAGGTTAAGTGGGGGCTGGCTTTGAAAGATTGAGTTTGGTTGGCTTTTTGGGAGTTCAGTCTAATAAAGACTGCAGGGCTGGGCTTTGGCAGGAGAATAGAACATATTTCCTTGATGGCTGTAATTCACTCAAGAAGCAAATTTCAGGCACTAAAAGTAAAATTTCACCTCTGTTGAGTTTTATTGGGGTCAGGAAAATGTCTTTTAGAAGTTAAGTTGAGGGCTGGCCTGTGGCTCACTCGGTAGAGTGCGGTGCCACCAAGGCCACGGGTTCGGGTCCTATATAGGGATGGCCGGTTTGCTCACTGGCTGAGCGTGGGGCTGACAACACCAAGCCAAGGGTTGAGATCCCCTTACCGGTCATCCTTTTAAAAAAAAAAAAAAAAAAAAAAAAAAAAAAAAAAAAAAAAAAAAAAAAAAAAAAAAAAAAAAAAAAAAAGAAGTTAAGTTGAATGTGATACCAGGGTTGGTTTGCCAACAGTGTCACTACTAAACTTGGGGGTCAGATTGCTAAGAACCAGTGTGTTTTAGACTTGTGCATTTGAACTTTAGTGATAAGTAGGTTTAGATATTTATTTATTTATTTTTATTTATTTATTTATTTTTTTAAAAGATGACCGGTAAGGGGATCTTAACCCTTGACTTGGTGTTGTCAGCACCACGCTCACCCAGTGAGCCAACCATGGGATCCAAACCCGGGGCTTTGGTGTTATCAGCACTGCACTCTCCCGAGTGAGCCACGGGCCAGCCCCAGGTTTAGATGTTTAAAATGCTACTGCAAAAGGTCATATGAGAGAATTTTCTATTTTAAAATAATATATTTTATCAGATATAACATCAAAGGTTTCTGCATCTTTTGCCCTCTTTATGTAATATTATACTTGTTTCTTGGGGTGATGTTAGTGGTTTTTATTTTATTTATTTATTTATTTGTCAGCTGGCCGGTACAGGGATCCAAACCCTTGATTAGTGCTTTTTAAATGGTGATTGCAGTTTAAGTAGAAAAGGTCTTGTTTAAAACTTAGGTGCTTTGATTTGAAAATCAGTGGGGTTATAAGACAATATTCAGACCCTTTCAAATGTTCCTGTTTATTCATTCCAGTGGCTTTCTATAAATGACGTCATTGTTAAATCACGTTGCCTTGTGTAATGTGGCCATTTTAGTTCTTAATTAAATAACAAGAGCACAAGGATGCCTAGTGTTTCAGAAAAGTTTAGTATCTGTTCTGTTCTTGTATCTCTCTTTCCCTTTAATTGTTCCATTTTGTAAAGTAGCATGTAAATGTGCCACTAATAAGTTCTTCTCTTTCCTTCCTTCTAATTGTTTTGTTTTCCCTTCTTGAAAATGTCTTAAAATGTAAGGTGGACGTCTGTAGAAAAGCTTTATTACATAATGCTTTGTAAGTTACTTATTGGGTGTCTGTTAACATTAATAGATAATAATTAGTTGAATTTTTTCACTTTGCTGTTTAATCAAAAAACAAGCACATCGTTTTTTATATTTCTTACAGAAAGTGTGTCATAATAGTACTGTTCTTTTTTTTTTTTTAACATTTAGCAGTGTACAGGACCTGGTGTACTAAGATTTATTGAAAAATGCATCTACCCACATTCTGACTATATTGTTAATACTATGCTAGATTTTAAGAATTGTTTCCCTTAGAAAACCCTGAAAAACGTTTCTGTAGGAAGTTTTTTTTTTTTTTTTTCCTTTTTTGTCTTTTTTACTGACCGGTAAGGGGATCGCAACCCTCGGTTGTCGCGCCCGCACCGCGCTCAACCAGTGAGCGGACCGGTCTCTATATGGGATCCGAACCCTCGGAGGGAGCGCCGCACTCTACCGAGTGCGCCACCAGGCTGGCCCTTAAATTTTTGATTAGGAAGATACGATCAGTTTTCCTGACTTTATGTTTTCCCTGATATGCTTGAGGCATTGTTATAACAAACTGTTATCTCCTTATTGTTCTTCATCTTGGTTTTCCATGTTTCCCTGGAAATTCCCTTCAGTGCTTTCCTACCCCTAATCCCTTCATTTCTGATTTTTTAAAAAAAAAATTGCTCTGATGTTCCTGTTTGGGATATGGTTTAACAACCCTTTGAGAGACTATATGGGTCCAATTTTTTTTTTTTTTTTTTTTTTTTTTTAAAGGATGACCAGTAAGGGGATCTTAACCCTTGACTTGGTGTTGTCAGCACCACGCTCAGCCAGTGAGCAAACCGGCCATCCCTATATAGGATCCGAACCCGGGGCCTTGGTGTTATCAGCACCACACTCTCCCGAGTGAGCCACGGGCCGGCCCTATGGGTCCAATTTTGTCCAGACCTTACATCAACAATACATAATATTTCTTATGGTTATTGGTGTTATAATATCTGAAAGTACCCTGCTTAGAATTCTTTGGCAGTTTCTTGCATTCGTGAAAAAAAATGTATTATAATTTTATACAGACCATTTGTCTTAAAGAAGGTGAAAGTTCAGCTGTGAAAACTGCATTTGGAACTTAACTTTGAAAATGGTATTTGGGCATTTTCCAAACTATCAAGGTGTTTCTTTGTTTGCTTTAGTTTTTTCAAAAGAATGTCTATTGGCATTATCACATTTTAAGGCTTCTTATTAAGCCTTAAATGTTGTTTAAGAAAATCAGTTATACTTATGGGTCAGTTAACTTACATAGGCATTTACTAAATACCAGTATACTTAGTAATAGAATTGCTGCCAGCAGGCTTCAGAATGAGAAACAAAAATGTAAAAGTAAAAATGAGTTCCAATTTTGATACTTCATTTATAAACAAATTTCACAAAATTTACAGAGCACTTATTTATTTATTTATTTTATTATTTTATTTTTTTAAAAGATAACCGGTAAGGGGATCTTAACCCTTGACTTGGTGTTGTCAGCACCACGCTCAGCCAGTGAGCGAACCGGCCATCTGTATATGGGATCCGAACCCGGGGCCTTGGTGTTATCAGCACCGCACTCTCCCGAGTGAGCCACGGGCTGGCCCATAGAGCATTTATTATTTGTCAGATGTGCCAGGCTCTTGGAGTTCATTGAAACAGGTATGGTCCCTACCTTCATGTAGCTCCAATTGCTGTTGTGCTATAGTTACCTGCACTTATTACACTTTAGAGGAGACCAGTTTCACTCAGCGATTCCTGAGAGTTGCAGCAAAATATGTGAAATAATAAAGCCACAAGTATTTTGCATTTCTATTACAGTCTTCTGGTACTGTGTTATATGTTCTGATGTTATTTATTTTTAATTTAAAATGCTGTCATGACTTTTTATTTTTATTTATTTATTTATTTTTGGCAGCTGGCCAGTATGGGGATCTGAATCCTTGACCTTGGTTACTGTTAAGTTTTCTTAACTATTTATTCTTTTATTTATAATTTGGCTCAAGTTTGTAAAGGCAGAAGTATGGAAAAGAGGAAAGAGAAATGCACAAGTATTATGATTTGGTTATTCACTGTTACATCCCTAGCATTTACATATTTGTAGGAGAAAATTACTTGTTTATTAAAATTTATTTTTTGGTGTCTGGCTGGTATGGGGATTTGAATCCTTGACCTTGGTGTTATAGCACCACACTCAGAAAAATTATTTAAAATGAAAGAATATGCAAAGTAATATCACTTTCTAAAATAATTATTCTATTTTTTTTTTTTTCCCTTTTTGTCTTTTTTTTCTTCGTGACTGGTAACGGGATCGCAACCCTCAGTGTCGCGCCCGTACTGCAACCAGCAACGGGATCGCAACCCTCGGTGTCGTGCCCACACCGCGCTCAACCAGTGAGCGGACCGGTCTCTATATGGGATCCGAACCCTCGGCAGGAGCGCCGCCGCGCTCCCAAGCGCCGCACTCTACTGAGTGCGCCACCGGGCTGGCCCAAATTATTCTATTTTTTATTTATTTTTATTTATTTATTTTTTTCTTTTTAAAAAGATGACCGGTAAGGGGATCCGAACCCTTGGCCTTGGTGTTATCAGCACCGCACTCTCCCGAGTGAGCCACAGGGCCGGCCCGCAATTATTCTATTTTTTAAAAAATTTTATTTATTGAATCAAAGTCAATTATATATTTTTGAGGTTGAACATGGAGATATGTCGATGAAATCAATATTACTAGCACATATATTGTTACAAACCATAATTATTCTTTATGCCCCTCCCCCTCCCCTTCCCCCCTCTAATAGCCCTAGATTTCTTCTCTCCTGAAAGAATAATGGTTACTCTGTTAACTTGTTGCCTAGATGATCTGTCCAATGCTGAGAGATGTGGTCAGGTCCCCCAATATTATCATAGAGCAGATGCTGCTTCTGTCACTCTGAAATGGCTTTTGTGGAAAGAGACATCTTCTTTTCTTTGTCTCTGCTGGTGAGTCTTCTTGTGTGAATGCAGTCCAGTGGTTGGTGGACTATCTGCGTGGTGGCTGTAGCATCTAGCCGCTTTTGCAGCAGCCATGGTTATTGTGGTGGCTGTGGTGGGCCACCCACGTGGGGGTGCTGTTTTTGGTATGCTCCTTGGCACTGGTGGTATGCCTTGTTGTGGGAGAGGGGTCCAGTCCCCTTCTCCATGTCCCAGGTCCCTGGGAGGGCCCCAAGGTACTGGTGCAGTGTGCCTGGTTGTGGGAGGAGGGTCCAGTCCCCTTCTCCATGCCTCAGGTACCCAGGTGGGCCCTGAGGTGCTGGCATGGTGTCCCTGGTTGTGGGAGAGAAGTCCAGTCTCCTTCTCCTTGCCTCGGGTCCCTGGGTGGGCCCCGAGGTACTGGTGTGGTATGTCTTGTTGTGGGAGGAGGGTCTGGTTCCTGGTGCCATGCCTCAGGTCACTGGATGGAACCCAAGGTGCTGGCTTGGTGTGCCTGGTTGTGGGAGGGTGGTCTGGTCCCTGACTCCATACCCCGGATCCCTGGGTGGGCCCCAAAGCGCTGGCTCAGTATGCCTGGTTCTGGGAGGGTGGTCTGGTCCCCTTCTCCATGCCCTGGGTCCCTGGGTGGGGCCCAAGGTGCTGGTGCAGTGTGCCTGGTTGTGGGAGGGTGGTCTGGTCCCCTTCTCCATGCCCTGGGTCCCTGGGTGGGGCCCAAGGTGCTGGTGCAGTGTGCCTGGTTGTGGGAGAGAGGTCCAGTCCCCTTCTCCATGCCTCAGGTCCCCAGGCAGGCCCTGAGGCATTGGTGCAGTGTGCCTGATTGTGGGAGAGAGGTCCAGTCCCCTTCTCCATGAAAATAATTATTATAAATTGTGGTAAACACATAACAAAATTTACCATCTTAACCATTTTTAGGTGTATAAGTCAGTAGTATTGAATATGTTCACGTTGTTGTGCAACAAATCTCCAGACCTCTTTCTTCCTGTAAAACTCTAACTCTGTCCCCATTAAACAAGTCCTCATGTCCCCTTCCCTCAGTCTCTGGCAGTCACCATTCTACTTTATGTTTCTATGAATTTTTCTACTTTAGACACCTCATATAAGTGAAATCATACAATATTTATCTTTTTTATTTTGTGAATGTCTTCATGTAATTGCCTTCTTTCACTTAGCATAATGCTTCCAGACTCATCCATGGTGTAGCATGTGATAAGATTTCCTTCTTTTTAAAGGCTGGATAATATTCCATTTTATGTATATACCCCATTTCGTTTATCTAGTCATCCCTCAGTGGACGTGTGCATTGCCTCCACCTCTTGGCTATTGTGAATAATGCTGCAGTGAATATGGGTGTGCAAATATTACTTCAAGAACCTGCTTTCAGTTCTTTTGGATATATACCCAGAACTAGGATTGCTAGATTGCATGGTAATTCTATTTTTAATTTTTTTTTTTTTTTTTTTTTTTTAAAGATGACCGGTGAGGGGATCTTAACCCTTGACTTGGTGTTGTCAGCACCACGCCCAGCCAGTGAGCGAACCGGCCATCCCTATATGGGATCCGAACCCAGGGCCTTGGTGTTATCAGCACCGCACTCTCCCGAGTGAGCCACGGGCTGGCCCTATAAACAGTTTTTTAAAAACTCACATTTTCGGGCCAGCCCGGTGGCGCACTGCTACAGTGCGCCGCTTGGGAAGCGTGGCGGCGCTCCCGCCGAGGGTTCGGATCCCACATACAGACCGGCCGCTCACTGGCTGAGCAAGGAGCGGGGGCAACACCGAGGGTTGCAATCCCGTTGCCAGTCCCGGTCCGGTACGGGCGCGACACTGAGGGTTGCGATCCATTGCCGGTCACGAAAAAAAAAAAAAAAAAAAAAAAAAACTGCATAATTATATCATTTTGAGTATTTTTTGTCCCATATTCTGCATTCTGCTCAAAC
>NW_007726171.1:83022-89212 GCF_000696425.1 Galeopterus variegatus
AAAACCAGTACCATGTGTTATTGCCAGAGCTGTGTTCTCTGCCAAAGATGTCTACATCACTTTGTGATCAGGAGCGGCACACCCAGGCTCCTCTCTTAGAATGCCAAGTGACTGAAGGGTGGCAAGTACTAGGACATGGCTTGGAAGAGCACTTGGCCGAGGAGACTGGAGACTGCAGAAACTGCCCTAAGAATTGAGAGAGATGATGTATATGGAGGTGTTTTATAAACCGTAAATCTCTTTACCCACACTGTGTGTTTATGATGATGACAAATATTGCTGCTAAGCATGTTCAGTGGATAATTAGTACCAGATGATGCCCAAGTGGAAAAAAAAAATCTGTGTGGTCAGAAAGCCAGAGTGGGGCCAGCCCGGTGGCGCACTGCTACAGTGCGCCGCTTGGGAAGCGTGGCGGCGCTCCCGCCGAGGGTTCGGATCCCACATACAGACCGGCCGCTCACTGGCTGAGCAAGGAGCGGGGGCAACACCGAGGGTTGCAATCCCGTTGCCGGTCCCGGTCCGGTACGGGCGCGACACTGAGGGTTGCGATCCGTTGCCGGTCACGACAAAATAAAAAAAAAACTCACATTTTCAGGCTGGCCTGTGGCTCACTTGGGAGAGTGTGGTGCTGATAACACCAAGGCCACGGGTTCGGATCCCTGTATAGGGATGACCGGTTAGCTCACTTGATCGAGCATAGTGCTGACAACACCAAGTCAAGGGTTAAGATCCTCTTGCCGGTCATCTTTTTAAAAAAAAAAAACACCTCACATTTTCATAATGTGTGTTTTTAGTCAGAACTACATTTTAAACTTTTCTACCTGAGCAGTTTTCTTATGTTTCCTAATTTCCTAACCTAATGGGACAAGATCACTAGTACATTATAGCTGATATCCAGCTGCTTTTCATTATTTGAATCTTCACTATTTGTAAAGTAAGATGTTTATAATGGAGCTCAGGGGTTGAGACTTAAGACAGGAATTGTTGCTGCTTAGCATTGCCCAAGAAAAATTGTCATGATATATAATGTGTTTGAACATGCTTTTCTTAGGCAGCTGGTAATTGCTTACCTCCCTGTTTTAATTACTGATGCATAAAAGACTACAGAAAGCAAAGATGGCTTGTTGCTGAAAAGCATTTCCCTTTGTTGGAATTATTCATTGACCCTTTGAGCCCCAGAAAATGACAATTATCTTGTCATCCCAGACAATGGATATTCTCATCTCTAGTTTATACAGATGTTTGGGAAACTGCAGCATGACCAACCAAGCATCTTGGTGTACTGGTAATTAATCTTTTTAGTCAAATGGCTGGTCAGGGGCCGGCCCGTGGCTCACTCAGGAGAGTGCAGTGCTGATAACACCAAGGCCCCGGGTTCGGATCCCATATAGGGATGGCCGGTTTGCTCACTGGCTGAGCATGGTGCTGACAACACCAAGTCAAGGGTTAAGATCCCCTTACGGGTCATCTTTAAAAAAAAAAAAAAAAAATGGCTGGTCAGAGCTGTCTTAATAAAAGCACATTACATTGTATTATTTTTAACTGAAATGTGCAGCAAATTCATATACATCCACACTTCTTTGATTTATACCTGAAAACATTCTGACAACTAATTGACTTACGTCTTAAAATTGTTATGTCTGTAACCAAGATGGAAACATTGTAAAATATTACTGTCATATCACATTAACCAGATGTACCTTACCATAAAAATTTAAGAAATAGGCACTTAAACTTAAGAAATAAGCACCTTCATTTCCTGAATTTCTTCCTTGGTATTGAAAATTTTTACTTCATAGAATATTTGGTTTTAATCATTGCTTTGCTTGAAAAGGAATTTGATGCTATTTAAAAGTGGTATCAGCCAAGAATTTTGTCCCTTTCCAAAAAGCCAAGCATCAAACTTATGATGAATTTTTCATTTTATTTAGCTCCCCTAAAGCTTCAGTCCTATAGATAGCATTTTCCAAAATGATTCTCTAATGCTAATGTTACTGAAGGACTGCTAAGTATGCATCATCTGAAGACCCCTCATAAAAGCAAGGTAACCCAGGACCCAGTGGAAAATTGTTTGGAGATACCTGACATTGTGCTCAGCATGCTCCATAGGATTGTACCTAGAGAAAACAAAAATACAGAGGTTATGGGTGGAACACATTAGCTTTCTCTTGCTGGATTAGGAAGTCAAATAGTTCTGGTTGTTCAAAACCCCCATCAGAGGGCCGGCCTGTGGCTCACTCGGGAGAGTGTGGTGCTGTTAACACCAAGGCCATGGGTTCAGATCCCTATATAGGGGTGGCCGGTTAGCTCACTTGTGAGAGCATGGTGCTAACAACACCAAGTCAAGGGTTTAAGATCCTCTTACCAGTCATCTTTAAAAAAAAAAAAAGCAAAACCCCACCAGGCTTATGCAGCTGCTTTCTAAAATTCTGGAGGCTGATAATGAAACCTGAATACTACACATGAATGATTCTATTTATTAATGAATCATATGGTGTCATGTTTCTTTGTTTTCTTTCCCCCTTTACCCTACCTCCATTTCTATTCTACTCCCATGTGACATTAGTACTATGAACAAACCCAGGAGTTTGCTAAAGAGCACTGTTTTCCCCCATTTGTTACATGGCTTTTGTGAGGTGTTAGGAAAAATGAAGTGACTTTTTTTTTTTTTTTTTTTTTTTTTTTTTTTGTCTTTTTTGAGACCAGCCGCACCGCGCTCAGCCAGTGAGCGCTGTGAGCACACCGGTCATCCCCATATAGGATCCGAATCCGAGGCGGGAGCGCTGCTGCGCTCCCAGCGCCGCACCCTCCCGAGTGCGCCACGGGCTCGGCCCTGAAGTGACTTTTTGAAAGTACAATATAAAAATCCACAAAGTTGATGTGACATTGGAATGATTTTCCCACTTGGTTAGTACTCTTTTGGATGAGAAGTTGCAGATGAATGTAAGTGGGATCTTGAACCCAAAATGCTGTTTGTTTATTTTTTTTATGTACTGTTTTTGTGGATGATCTTCTCACATCCTATATAATATGGTTGAATGGTTTAGCTATGAGTATAGTCCTTAATCTGATGGAATGAAAAAGTAAAATAACTCTAGCTGTGAAACTAGGAGTAATGTATTGGAAATCTGTTGTGAAAGAAAAAGAAAGCTTGTCCTGAATGAGATATTTTAGTATGTGGACAGGAGAGTGAGAACATGAAATTTGTAGGCAGACACATTCAGGGCCAAATCATAACTTTGCTTCTTGCTGGCTGTGTGACTTAAGGGAAGAAATTTCTTTATCCTCTCTCAGCTGAGGTTTTGTTTTGTGTTTTTAATCTGCAAAAGAGGGTAATAGTAATATTTACCCCCATTTGATTATTAGGATTAAAGGAGATAGAGAACATGTAAAAACATATAATAGGTGTTCAACACATATTAGTGCTCATTCCTTAATAAAAGTTCCATTCCTTGCAGTCTTCCTTCCCAATTAAAAGTAGTATGTTAAACACTTTTAGTTCAGGAACTGCTCTTCCAAGTTGTAGAAGTATCTGGGCCTTTATGTTCTTTTCTGCCCTTTGTATTACTTGTCGGTTAGTTTAGTCATGAAACCACCACCACTACCAGAGGAAGTAAACTCCAGCCAGTGTACTTTGTTCTTTCATAAGCCATTCTGGTAAAAACAGTAGTTGACAGAGAAGAGAAGGTTTTTAGGATTCCCTGTGGATTTTCTGTTTCTTTATCTCTCGTTGGCCTTGTTGTGAAATTGGTGCATAGTAGGTGCCTATTTTCTTTACAGACTGCTTGCTAGCAAAACATTCTCTTTGATGAACACTTTATTGACACTCCATTTAATGAGAATTTGGTTTTTCTTTTTCTTTTTTTTTTAAAGATGACCAGTAATGGGCCGGCCCCGTGGCGCACTCGGGAGAGTGCGGTGCTGGGAGCGCAGCGACGCTCCCGCCGCAGGTTTGGATCCTATATAGGAATGGCTGGTGCGCTCACTGGCTGAGCGCGGTGCGGTCGACACCATGCAAAAGGTTATGATCCCCTTACTGGTCACGAAAAAGACAAAAAAAAAAAAAAAAAAAAGATGACTAACTGGTAAGGTGATCTTAACCCTCGACTTGGTGTTGTCAGCACCATGCTCTACCAAGTGAGCTAACCGGCCATTCTTATATAGGGTTCCGAATCCATGGCCTTGGTTTTATCAGCACCACACTCTCCCAAGTGAGCCACAGGCCAGCCCTTCTCTTTGATTTTCTTGAGAGTTGTTTGGTTTTCTATAAGTTAAAAAATATATATATATTTTTTCCATTTACCTTTCTAGAACTTGGTTTTACTAAAGCACTGTTTTTACTTCCTTTTCTCCTGTCAGGTAATTCCTGTCACCTGTACCATCCCCCCCAAAAAAACCCCATCATTTCAAAAATGATTATGAACTAATTTAAGACAATTCAGCAGGTATAAAGGATAATACATTAGATAGTCTTTTATCCATATCCCAGTTCACAAAATGATATATTACAGTGCTAGCTGGTTAGCTCACTTGGTTAGAGTGCACTGCTGATAATGCCAAGTTCAACGGTTCAGATACCCATACTGGCCAGCCACCAAAAAAAAACAAAAACAAAATTTAAAAAATGATATATTTCAAATACTAGTAAAGCCCACAAAATGTTTGCTTTTCGTAACACTTTTTATTTTATTGATTGATTGATTGATTGATTGATTGATTGTCCTTTTTGAGACCGGCCGCACCACGCTCAGCCAGTGAGTGCTGTGAGTGCACCGGTCATCCCCATATAGGATCCGAACCCGTGGCGGGAGCGCTGCGGCGCTCCCAGCACTGCACTCTCCCGAGCGCGCCATGGGCTCGGCCCTCGTAACACTTTTTAATGTTTCTGCTGAACTGTGTGGTCTTATCAAATGACGATTTGGTTGTGTGCGTGTGTGTGTGTGTATTAGCTGGCATTAATCTAGTTCAAAATGAAAGTAGAAAATTTAAAAACTAGTTGGGTCTGAACTGTTATTCAGTGATCTTGGAATTTCTTGACTTCTGTGTATGTACAGAATGAGGATGATTATAACTGCTCAATTCTTCATGGTGATATAAATTCATAGATGTACAATAGATGTACAAATACATACAAACGAATATCTTAAGACATTTATTAACTACTCTTTGTCACACTTTAGTATGTCAGTGTTTTAAATCTTAAGTGCCTATAGGGCAGGAACCACTTCTGTTTTTCTTTATACAGAGCATGCTTGGTACCATAAACAAACATATGGGTACAGGATAAATGATCCGAAGGGGGAACACTGGTTGCCCACAAAGGACTGCTAATGCAAATTACAATTTCAGTGTGGGTAATGGGAAAATTCAAAGCATTTACTTTGTGTATTAGTCTGTGTATATTGCTTATAACAGAATAGCTGAAATTGGGTAATTTATAAAGAATAAAAATTTATTTCTTACAGTTTTGGAGGCTGGGAAGTCCGCAATCCAGAGAACATGTCTGATGAGGGCCTTCTTCCTGTGGGGGTGACTCTGTACACGTGGCAAGAATGGGCTGAACAAGAGTGAGAGCTAGGGCTGGCCTGTTAGCTCAGTTGTTTAGAGCTCAGCCTTAAACCCCGAGTCATGGGTTTGGATCCCGTACAGGCCAGCCACAAAAAAAAAAAAAGAGTGAAAGCTATCTTGTTCTCTCTTGGCTCTTGCTCTCCTTCCTTATAAAGCCATCAGGGGCCGAGCCTGTGGTGCACTTGGGAGAGTGCGGTGCTGGGAGCGCAGCAGCCTCCCGCCGCGGGTTCGGATCCTATATAGGGATGGCCGGGGCGCTCACTGGCTGAGGGCGGTGCGGCCGGTCTCACAAAAAGACAAAAAAAATAAAAAAATGAATAAATTAAAAAAAAATAAAGCCATCAGAACCATATCTATTACTCCATGAATGGATCAATCCATTCATGAGGGCACAGTCCTCACAATCTAATCACCTCTTAGAAGTCCCATCTTTCAAATACCAAAATGGGATTTCCTACCCTCCTAACCCTGTTACAATGTGGGGGGAGGGGGTCAAGCTTCAGTGAGTTTTGGGGAGACGTTCAATCCACAGCTTTTTGGGGAGGGTTTTTTTTTTTTGCCTTTTTTGTCTTTTTTCGTGACCGGCAACGGATCGCAACCCTCAGTGTCGTGCCCGTACCGG
>NW_007726171.1:89862-98559 GCF_000696425.1 Galeopterus variegatus
ATGTGGGATCCGAACCCTCGGCGGGAGCGCCGCCACACTCCCAAGCGGCGCACTGTAGCAGTGCGCCACCGGGCCGGCCCGGGGGAGTTTTGTTTTTTGTTTTTGGTACTGACCAGTACAGTGATCTGAACCCTTGACCTTGATGTTACAAGGTGGTGCTTTAACCAACTGAGTGAACTGGCCAGGCCCTCACAGGACATTATAGATATCTGTGGAGCTAAAATTAGAAAACTTTTCTTTCTGAGGACAGGAAAAATTAAAGTCATTATTTTAAAAATATATTTAAATAATATTGATAAAAACATTCAAAAAATGCAAAATAATAGAGAAAATAAAGTAAAAATAGATATTAAACTATCCAAAGATGATTCACTGTTGAAATCTTGGTGAACATCCTTCCAGCCATCTTTTTTTACATTTGTGTACAATTTACAAATAAATCTTTGTGTAGTTTTATTCATACTTAAATAGGATTATACTATCCACAATGCTCTGTAACCTATTTTCACAAAAAGTTATGTCATGAACAGTCTTTCTGTGTCAATAAATGTAAGTCTGAATCATTTAAATGATTTTGTGGTGATTACATAGTATGTTTGTATTAGAATTTACTTAACCTTATTAATGTACATTTGTTTTCAGAATTTTACTGTTATAAGCAATGTGATGAATATCCTTCTACACACTTTTTAGATTAAAATTCTATAAATAATTCTACTCCTAGGTGTATGTCTAAGAGAAATGAAAACACATGTCTACATAGAAACTTGTACACAAATATTTATGGTAGCATTATTCATAATAGCCCAAAAGTGGAAACAATCTAAATGTCCAATGGATGAATGGATATTGTGGTTATATATACACAGTGGCATGTTATTCAGCCGTAAAAAGGAACAAAGTATGAATACAATGTAGATGAAATGGAAAGCATGCTAAGTGAAAGAAACCGGACACAAAAGGTCACATATTGTATGATTCCTTTTATTTGAAATATCTAGAATAGGCAAATCCATAGAGACATTGGTTGTTGGGGTCTAAGGGGACAGGGGAACAGGGAGTGATTACTTAATGGGTTCGGGTGTTCTTCTAGGGTGATTAAAAAAGCAAAAAGTTTCGGGCCGGCCCAGTAGAGTGCGGCGCTTGGGAGCACCGTGGCGCTGCCGCCGAGGGTTCGGATCCCATATAGAGATCGGTCCGCTCACTGGTTGAGTGCGGTGCGGGCGCGACACCGAGGGTTGCGATCCCCTTGCTGGCCGTTACTGGTCACGAAAAAAGACAAAAAAGAAAAAAAAAAAAGCAAAAAGTTTGAAAGTAGAGAAGGTGGTAGTTATACAACATTGTGAATACAGTAAATGCCACTGAATTATACGCTTTCCTTTTTTTTGTTGTGGTTTTTTTTGGGGGGGGGTTCTGTTCTGGGATCTGAACCCGTGACCTTGGTGTTAAAAGGCTGCGCTCTGACCAACTGAGCTAATTATACACTTTAAAATAGTTAATTGTATGTTATGTGAATTTCACATCGTTAAAATAATTCTAAGCACTAGTGAGTCAAAGGTTGTGTATATTTGTTTTGATATTTACAGTTAAAGCGAATTTCAGAAAGCTAGCAGTTTACACTCCTTTTTATCAATCTTTGCCAATGTGATGTGGGGAGAAAACGAATCTTACTTCAATTAGCATTATTTGATTATAAGGAGTTGAATATATTTTCATTTATTATTTGTATTTTTCCTCTTGCAAGTTGCCTGTTTTTATTTTGTTGTTTTTCTGATACTTTGTTTTAATAACTCTTCCTTTATAAAAGTTTTAATATTTTGCAGATGAATTTGAAACATTTTGTCATGTTCTCCAGTAAATACTTGTGGAATTTTTATTTTGATTGAATCTCTCATACTACACTTAATTATTTTCTTATTAGTTTATACATATTTCTTCCTTAGTTTAAGCTTCATTTTTTTTTTTAAAGATAACTGGTAAGGGGATCTTAATCCTTGACTTGGTGTTGTCAGCACCACACTCTCCGAAGTGAGCGAACCGGCCATCCCTATATGGGATCTGAACCCATGGCCTTAGTGTTATCAGCACCACACTCTCCCGAGTGAGCCATGAGCTGGCCCTAAGCTTCATGTTTTATATAGTTTTCGTTGCAATCCTCAATAGGATCTTTTCTTCCATTTTATTTCTAACTACTTTTTTTGTATAGGAAAAGTTTAGGCTTGTGTATATTAATTTTATAATGGCCATCTTATTGCTTTCAGTAATTTTTAGTGATTTTCTGTAGGTTTCAGGTATACTATCATATCATATGTAATTAATTTACCTACTATCTAATATTTATACCTCACTTTTTTTTGGTCACGGCCAGAACTGGGATCTGAGCCCTTTACCTTGGTATTGTAACACTGGATTCTAACCACTGAGCTAACCAGCCACTTCACTTTTAAAGGGTTGATTATAAATTACTGCTTAATATTCTTTCAAGTTGTTTACCACAATTTATTATTTTCTTGTCAAATATTCAGGTAGTTTCAATTTTTTCTGTGTTTTTAATATGAATAGATTAGTGCATTCAGTTTTCTCGTTTTGAATCATTTCCTTAGACTAAGTCCTCAGGAGTTGGGTTGCTGATTCATTTACTACATAGTCAATGTTAAAAGAACTGAAAATGTAAAACTTCATTGTCTTATTAAGCAAAAGTTGAAGGAAACCGAGATAGGAAAAGGAATACCTAGATGCATAGATGAGCCCCTGTATATTTTCATGGAGTAACATTTCCATCTTTTATCGTTCTGTTATACTGTCATTGGGAATTTAGAATCGTGCTGTGTTTTTGTAACACTAGGTATAAATGAGAGGTATCTCCTTTTAGTATTTATGTAGCAATATGGACGAATTAAGAAAAGATGTATTTAGCCTCCACATTAAAAAATTAGAGTTTATGCATAGGGAGGGGTTGAAACATCAGCTGTAGTATATCAGATTAAACAATTGTTCCAAGGACATTACTCATGCATAAACCTAGAGAGTCCTTTCATTAAAAGGTATTCAACATGTAAGTGCTTATTTAAATGGTCACTTTAAGAATCTCAGGATGGTGTGTCTTTGAAGAGTTGCTTCTTTTTTTTTTTTTTTTTTTTTTTTTAAAGATTACCGGTGAGGGGATCTCAACCCTTGGCTTGGTGTTGTCAGCACCACGCTCAGCCAGTGAGCAAACCAGCCATCCCTATATAGGATCCGAACCCGTGGCCTTGGTGTTATCAGCACCGCACTCTACCGAGTGAGCCACAGGCCAGCCCTGAAGAGTTGCTTCTTTAATATTCAAATTTGTATGTATAATGTAACTACTGTGACTACAAATGGATAAAAAAAAGTTTATTTGTGCACATGAATTGAAGGGAAAATAAAAAATGATAGTTCATTTGTTAGGATATTAGAATTGTGGGTATTTGACCTCTTTTTCTGTCCCTCTTCCATTACTGTTAATATTACTATAAATATTTTGTAGAACCATATATAGAGAAACATATTCATTGATGGCTACTATTAATTTTTCTTTAGGCCCTACTAGAGAAATTAATTTAGTCTTATTAGTGGCAGGCAATCTTTAGCATACTTGAGTTTAAGGTACTTATCTTATGTATGTCTCTATTTTCCTTCAGTATTTTCTCATGCTTTTATTATCATACAGCATCTCATTGCTATATTTGTCCAGAAAAATCTTCAAAAACATGAAATTTAATCCACATTGTTTCTTTCTCCTTTCAAGACAGCATTGTGCACTCAGAACAATTATTTCTGCATTACTAATCAACCCCAAGCTATTTTTAATGTGGATTAAGTGTAACTTGAATCTCTGGTAGATTATCCTTTTTCAGTGGTAAATCCAGTGGTGAGAAAATGGTAGATTAATGTAGACTTTATTTTTTTGCTGTTTTACATTGTTCTTTTATCGTTGTTGTTTTAAGATATTAGTGATTGAATTTGATGTTATAAAGGATTCCCCTAGATAACTTAAAAATAACATAGTATGGGTACTAAAGTTGCACGTATGGTTGAAAGAAAAAACTTTTTTTTTTTTTTTTTTGGTGGTGGCTGCCTGGTAAGGGGGAAAAAAACCATTAAAAGTCACATTTAGGCCTCCTTTTGTTTTCCTAATATACAGTGATTTATTGAGTATCTCCCATGTGCCAAGAACAATGCTAGGTATAGTTTATATTAATTTTATTTATTTATTTATTTGGTTACTTTACTTTATAATTTTATTTTTTAATCGAATATAATTATATCCACTTTGCCGATGAGGAAACTAAGGCTCAGAGAGGTTACTCAGCTAGTGAGTAATCTTAAAATATCAAGGGATGAATATGAACAATTCAAAAGTTAGTCAAAAGAACCTTATTAAAAACCAGCTGTAGAGGGCCGGCCCTGTGGCGCACTCGGGAGAGTGCAGCGCTTGGGAGCGCAGCGGCACTCCCGCCGTGGGTTCGGATCCTATATAAGGATGGCCGGTGTGCTCACTGGCTGAGCGCGGTGCAGGTGACACCAAGCCAAGGGTTGCATCCCCTTACCGGTCACAAAAATGACAAAAACAAAAACAAAAAAACCCAGCTGTAGAGTGAGGGCTGGATCTGGAGCTCACAGACCCCTCAAGCCCATTGTCCAGACTGGGTTACAAACCCTTCACACACAGTTTTACCAGCTAGGTAACTGGAAAAAAGGTCCTTGGAGCCTTGGTTGAAGAATGAGTAGTCTTTATTCAACACACACACACACACACACACACACTCACTTACTCACAAACACAGTCTCTCACACTCTCACACAGTCTGTCACACTCACACACACATGCCAGCTACTGCTTCACAAACTGCAGAACACACAATAGCAACAAACTGAAAAGATACATTGGTACTCATGTGCACTAACTCCACCCATGCACAACTTGTTTACAAGGAATGTGCTGCACCATCTCCAACTGGATCTGAGGCGAGGGGGCCTGACTAAAGTATTCTGTTTTCCTCACACCAGCCAAGGGGAGAATTGTGTTATTTCTCCTTTAATTAAGGGAAATGATGAAGGTGTGAAATAAGTTAATTTTATCAGTTTTCTATTTAATTTTGTCAATCTCTTGCTAAACTAAACTGTATTCTCTTTGCTTTTATGTGCCCCCCGCATTTTCCTCTGTATGTTATGTTTATATTATATATTTTTGGATTCATGATGGGTAACATAAGACTAGAATTTTTAGTAAGGAAACATTGCCAAAGCTGGAAAAAAAATCTAGTTTCGTTGGAGAGTGTATTAGTCCATTTCTGTTGCTTATAACAAAATACTTGGAACTGGGTAATTTTTAAGAAAACAAAATTTATTGCTTACAGTTTCTGAGGCTGGAAAGTCCAAAGTCCAGGGAACACATCTGGTGAGGGTCTTGGTGGTGGTGACAGTGTAGAGGTCTCACATAGCAGAAAATGGTAGAGCAGAGAGAGAAAAACTTTGTTTGCTTTCCTTTTAAAGCCCTCTGAACCACGCCCCTGACCACCATTGTTAATTTATTAATCCATTCACTACTGGCATGGTCCTACAATCTGCTCACCTCAAGGCCCCACCTTTCAATTACCATAATAGGATTTCCCACCCTCAAGTTACAGTGGATCCCCACTGTTGGGAGGACATCCAATGTACAGCATAGAGATATATGAAATATTTTATACTTTCTCAAATGGTCCACTCAAAATTTGTGTTTCCAGCCCCCCATTTTTCTTCTTAAACCTCTCGCCTGGGAGGGTGGACTTTAACAACATCCATCTATCACTTAGTTACAGTGACACCTACTGGTGAGAGCCTTTGCCACTATTGTGATTGCCATGTACTTAAGGGAAGCTACCCATTTTCTGAGATGTGAAGAGCAAGTTCTTAAATCTGTAAAACACTGTTCATACACCAAAAACTTACCTTTTTAAAGCACACAGGCTAAATTTTTTTTGGTGTGTAGATGTTTTTTAATGGTAAAAATTATATAACTACAGGGGCTGGCCCGGTGGCACACTGCTACAGTGCGCCGCTTGGGAGTGCGGTGGCGCTCCCACCGAGGGTTCGGATCCCACATGCAGACCGGTTCCCGCTCACTGGCTGAGCGAGGTGCGGGCCCAACACCGAGGGTTGCGATCCCGTTGCCGGTCCCGGTCCGGTACGGGCGCGACACTGAGGGTTGCGATCTGTTGCCGGACACGAAAAAAGACAAAAAGGAAAAAAAAAATTATATAACTACATTACAGAAAATATGGATAATAGAAAGGGGGAAAACAAAACTAATAGAACTCTCCATCACAGTCACCAATTGGGTATGTTTTCTTTCACTTTGTGTAAATTTTAATGTATGTGTCGCTTCAGCATAGGTTTGTTCTTAGTGTGCATGTAATTTGTTGCCTTGTTTTGTTTAAATATTATAAAAAGCATTTTTCCTAAGTTGTTAGACTTTGGTAAACCACAAATTTTATTGGCTGTCTAACGTTCTGTCAAGTAACTTAACAATTTTCTTATTGTTTATATTTTAAGCCATTTCTTGTATTACCGTTGTAAATAATTTGTTGATGAATATCTTTGTTTAAATGACTTTTTCATAATTGGATTTTCTCAGTGATAACCTTTGGCGGAGAGGAAGTTTCAAAAAGGAAAACTGAAAAGAAAAACTGAATCTACCTTGCAGGAGGGATGGGTGGGTCACAGGAGTAGGAGGAAGGAAAAAACACATGTATTTTTAAAATTTATTTCAACTCAACAAGTCTTTATTTCACCTCTGTTGTGTCCTAGGCACTAATGCTAGGTGCTTTTGGAGAAAGGTCAGAGTTCATAAAAATGTTTAAGTTTTTGTTTTTGCTTGTTAGTGAGGTTGAATATTTTTCCTTCTGGTCGTTTACAAATTACATCCATTGATTCATCCACTGGTATGGTAACATTAATCTTAAAAACTTGCCAGGGCTTTTTAAAAATATATTGGTTTTCAAGTTTGTTGCAAATAACTTTCTCCAGCTCTTATTTGCTTTTTTTTTTTTCTTTGTTGTTCTTCATTGTTTCATTGCCTATGTATATTTGCTTAAACTTTATAGCTACTTTTGCTCTCTCTTTTTTTTTGTGGTGGCTGGCTGGTATGGGCATTTGAACCTGTGACCTTGATGTTATAAGGCTGTGCTCTAACTGAGCTAACTGGTTAGCCTCTCTTATTTGCTTTTTTAAATACATAAGCCTTTCATTTTTATATGTGAAATGAATTGATCTTTTGTGATTTCTTTAATAAATTTAAAAAATTACATAGGGATGCCTTCTAAAAGTTTGATAATTATTGTTTCTTCGTAATTAAATGTGTGTATTTAACTCCCCTCCCTTTATTTTTCATTATAATTAATGGGGAGAAATACAAAGTAGGCAGCCTGTCATTCAAGGAAACCAGTGTTAGTTTGAACATCAGATTTGTCTCTGAGCCTGCTAACATCTGCAGCAAAAAAGGCAAATGGAGATACACTCTTATCTCCTGTGTGTTATCTCACTAGATTTTGGCTCCTTTACTGCAGTTATTCTCTCTTTTACTCTAGTACCTAGCATTAGTGCCTAGGACACAACAGAGGTGCAACAAAGACTTGTTGAGTTGAAATAAATTTTAAAAATACATAAAGTGTTTTTTTTCCCTTCTTCCTACTCCTGTGACCCACCTATACCTCCTGCAAGGTAGATTCAGTTTTTCTTTTAAGTTTTCCTTTTTGAAACTCCACCTGCCCCCCCGCCCCCCGCTCTCCTTCCTTCTTCCCCTCCCTTCCCCTTCCCTATAGTTTGCTTTTTTTTAGCTTTGAGTTACAATTCATATACCATATAATTAATTCACTCATGTAAAAGTATAAGTTAGTTCATTTATTTTTAGTATATTCACAGAATTGTACAGTTACCACCACAATCTAATTTAAGGACATTTTATCATCCCAAAAAGAAACACCCCCTGCCCATTAGCTGTCATTTTCCATTCTCACCCTCAGCCCCACCTCTAGATTTGCCCGTTTTAGACATTTCATATAAATCATATAATATGCAGTCTTTTATGACTGGCTTCTTAGCATAATGTTTTCAAGTTTCATCCGTGTTATAGTATGTATCAGTACTTCATTCTTTTTTATTACCAAATAATATTTATGTTGTATGGATATACCACATTTTGTTTATTCATTTGCCAGTTGATGGACATTTGGGTTGTTTCTACTTTTTGGCTATTATAAATAATGCTTCTATGAATGTTTGTGTATGAATTTTTGTGTGGACATACATTTCAATTTCTCTTGGGTATATACCTAGGAGTGGAGTTACTGGCTTAGATTTAGTTTTAATGAGTTCCTTAGTCTGTTTCTTTGAAAGATCTTAAAAATATTTGTTGCCTCTCATTTGTCCATGTTCCTGATAGTCTTGCTATTTACTTATTCCCTAGAAATTTTGAAGTTTCCTCTATTGAACCACTAAATCTTGCCAACTTTTAACCCCGAATATTTTTTATCCATGCCTTTTTCTTCACTGGAACTGCTGTCCTACTTTAGACTTTTATCTCACTATTATCTAATAAAATATCCCAGAGTACTCCACTTTTCTTTCTTCTGAAACTCTGCCACTTAACTCTTAAACTTCTTTACTTTTTTTTTTTTTTTTTTTTTTTTTTTT
>NW_007726171.1:98691-102455 GCF_000696425.1 Galeopterus variegatus
TTTTTTTTTTTTTTTTTTTTTTTTTTTTTTTTTTTTTCTGGCAACAGGCCAGTATGGGGATCTGAACCCTTGACTTTGGTGTTAACACCATACTCTAACCAACTTAGCTAACCAGCCAGCCCTCTTATATTTCTTTTATCAGAACATTTTATTAGTACTTTATTATACAAATAATATAGGACAGATAGATATTATACTTGTTGATTTCATTTTGTGGCTTCCCAGTGAGATAAAACCTCTGTAATGGCTAGGATTATATCTAACTACCCCCAGAGCCTAATACACTATCTGACATGTATCCTTATTCCTGGAAGTATGAGGGTACTGCAAAAAGTTCATGGAGGCATGGCCAGTAAGGGGATCCAAACCCTAGACCTTGGTGTTACAAGGTGGCGTGTTAACCAACTGGGCTAACCAGCCAGTCCTGTTTGTATTATTTTTTTTAATTCTGTTTTTCCATGAACTTTTATTTTTTTATTTTTATTTATTTATTTATTTATTTATTTTCCTTTTTGTCTTTTTTTCGTGACCCGTAACGGGATCGCAACCCTCAGTGTCGTGCCCGTACCGCGACCGGCAACGGGATCGCAACCCTCGGTGTCACGCCCACACCGTGCTCAACCAGTGAGCGGACCGGTCTCTATATGGGATCCGAACCCTCGGCAGGAGCGCCGCTGCGCTCCCAAGCGCCGCACTCTACCGAGTGCACCACCGGGCCGGCCCTTTCCATGAACTTTTAAAAGTATCCTCATATATTTTCTAGGTCAAAGATCAATCACATTTTATAACTTTTTTGTTGTTGTTGTTGTTGGCTGGCAGTTTGGGGATCTGAACCTGTGACATTGATGTTATAAGGCTATGCTCTAACCAACTGAGCTAACTGGCCAGCCCTTGAAAAAAGTTGCTCTTTTTTTTTTTTTTTGCTGCTGGCTGGTACAGGGATTGAGCCCTGGACCTTGCTGTTACCAGCACCACACTCTAACCAACTGAGCTAACCAGCCAGCCAACATTTTAAAGATTTGGTCTATATTGCCAAAATGTCCTACACACAAGCCATGCTATTTCCCTGCTCTATATGTTTTTGTGCACTCAGTGTACAACTAGGAGTTGTATGAAAGTGCTTATTTCTCCATATTCTCCCTACCATCACTTTTTTAGAAATGAGTTATTTTAGGGGTCTGCCCATGGCTCACTTGGGAGAATGTGGTGCTGATAACACCAGGCTAAGGGTTAAGATCCCCTTACTGGTCATTATTTTTTTTTTAAAAAAGTTATTTTAGTATGTCTTGCATCTTTTTTTTATTTTTATTTTTTTAAAGGCAATTCAAGTGAAGCAGTGGGAATGGAGAAGGAATGAAGAAGTCTAACTGATTGTGATCAATAAGTTGTAAACACCATGGTTTTTTGCGTCTAATATCTGTTTAGAAATTCATCTCTCTGGGCCAGCCCTGTGGCTCACTCAGGAAGAGTGCGGTGCTGGTAGCACTGAGGCCGCGGGTTCGGATCCTATGTAGGGATGGCTGGTGCGCTCACTGGCTGATGGTGGTGCAGACCACACCGTGCCAAAGGTTGCGATCCCCTTACCGGTCAAAAAGAAAAAGAAAAGAGAAATTCATCTGTCTACCTTCATCTTCTTACTGTACTCTACTCTCATTCCCAAACACCATGTTTTACTCCATCCACTGCGTTCCTTTACTCTGCTCATAGTGTTCCCTTTGCCTGGAAAACTCTTGCCATCATTTTTCACCTGGCTAACTCCTCTGCATTTCTTTTTTCTTTCTTTTTTTTTTTTTTAAGATGACCGGTAAGGGGATCTTAACCCTTGACTTGGTGTTGTATGGGCTGGCCCTTAATTCCTCTGCATTTCTATGCGTTCTTTAAAATTTGGCCGAAGTGTTAGCTCCTCTAGGTAGCCTCTGAAATTCCAGGCTGGGGAAATTACCCCTTTCAATACTAGAACCTCCTTTGAATGCCATCTACTATAACATGTGTCACATTATATTGAAATTATCTGTTTCTTTTGTAGTATACTTTAAGCCCTTCAAGCTCATCAACAGCGAGAACTGTGTCTTTGAACCTTCAGAACCTTAGTATAGTACCTAGAACAGTAAGTAGTAAATAATTGGTAAACATTTCTACACCTGTCCTTATGAAGTCCACATGATGTAGAGCACTGGAGGAGAAAGCACTGAAAGGCTGTATATTTGCAAGGAGACAAATTTGTCGAAGTATGTATATAGTAAGACCTATAAATTATCATTCGTGTATGTGTAGTGATGTAATAATTGTATATGTATAATCAGGAAAGCTTGTGCAAGAAATGTTTTTTTATTTTTATTTTTTTAAATTTATTTATTTTATTTAATCAATATACAATGTAATTGACTTTTGTGTCCCTTTACCAATTCCTCCCTCCCCTCTCCCTCTCCCCCCTCTCACCCATCAACATTATATCTGTTCACTTGCCTTAACAAGTTCAAGGAATTGTGATTGTTGTGTCTTCTTCCCCACCCCACCCCCCATTTGTTTGTGTACTTATTTACTTATTTTTAGCTCCCACAAATAAGGGAGAACATGTGGTATTTCTCTTTCTGTGCCGGACTTATTTCACTTAATATAATTTTTTCTAAGCCCATCCTCGTTGCTGCGAATGACAGTATTTCATTCTTTTTTTATAGCAGAGTAGAATTCCATTGTGTAGATATACCACATTTTCCATGTCCACTCACCTGATGATGGACATTTGGGCTGGTTCCAGCTCTTGGCTATTGTAAATAGTGCTGCAATAAACATGGGAGTACAGGTATATATCTTCGACATGATGATTTCCATTCCTCTACGTATGTTCCCAGCAGTGGAATAGCTGGGTCATATAGTAGATCTATTTTTAATTGTTTGAGGAACCTCCAAACTATTTTCCATAAAGGCCACACCATCTGGCAGTCCCATCAACAGTGTAGGAGAGTTCCTTTTTCTCCGCAACCTTGCCCGCATTTATCATTCTCAGTCTTTTAGATATTAGTCATCCTAACTGGAGTGAGATGGTACCTCAGTGTGGTTTTGATTTGCATTTCCCGAATGCTGAGTTGATGTTGAGCATGTTTCTCTGTTGGCCATTCATATATCTTCCTTTGAGAAATGCCTATTCAGCTCCTTTGCCCATTTCTTAATCGTGTTACTTGCTTTTTGCTGTAAAGTTGTTTGAGTTCCTTGTATATTCTGGATTTTAATCCTTTGTCAGATGTATATTTTGCAAATATTTTCTCCCACTCTGTTGGTTGTCTTTTAACTCTGATAATTGTTTCTTATGCTGTGCAGAAGCTTTTAGAAGCTTTTTAATCCCATTTGTTTTATTTATTTATTTATTTAATTTTTTAAAGATGACTGGTAAGGGGATCTTAACCCTTGACTTGGTGTTGTCAGCACCACGCTCAGCCAGTGAGTGAACCGGCCATTCCTATATGGGATCCGAACCTGGGGCCTTGGTGTTATCAGCACCGCACTCTCCCGAGTGAGCCACGGGCCGGCCCCCATTTGTTTTTTTGTTTTTGTTTTTTTTTTTTAATCTATTTTTTATTAGCATATTCTTTGTTACAAATCATATTTATTGTTCATGCTCCTTATCCAATCTGTCCCCCCCCCACTTATGTTATATTTCTTTCTTTCTTCCTTTCTTTCTTTCTTTCTTTCTTTCTTTCTTTCTTTCTTTCTTTCTTTCTTTCTTTCTTTCTTTCTTTCTTTCTTTCTTTCTTTCTTTCTTTCTT
>NW_007726171.1:102587-103338 GCF_000696425.1 Galeopterus variegatus
ACCATACTGTTTTGGTTATTATAGCTTTGTAGTATAGTTTAAAGTCAGGTAGTGTTATGCCAATGGCATTCATGAAGAGAAAACAAGCAAACAAAAAGTCTATCTACAACCTAAGGAACCAACAAATACAGAAAACAAACAGTAAATCAGAAAGCAAGGAACAGAAGACACCTAAGACAACCAAACCAGTAATCAATAAAATGCTAGGAATAAATCAACACTTTTCAGTAGCAACTCTTAATGTAAAAGGCTTAAATTCCCAAATCAAAAGACACAGACTGGCTGACTGGATTAAAAAGGAGGACCCAACTATATGCTGCCTTCAAGAGACCCGCGTCACCCATAAAGACTCACATAGACTAAGAGTGAAAGGATGGAAAAAGATTTACCATGCAAACAGAAAAGAAAAGCGAGCTGGAGTAGCTATTCTTATATCTGACAAAATAGACTTTAAACTAAAAACCATAAAAAGAGATAGTGAGGGACACTACGTAATGATAAAAGGACTAATCCATCAAGAAGACATAACAATCATAAATATGTATGCACCCAATGTTGGAGCAGCCAGATTTATAAAACAAACTCTATTAGACCTAAAGAAGGTAATAGACAATAATACCATAATAGCAGGGGACCTGAACACCCCACTGTCAATATGGGATAGATCATCTACACAAAGAATCAGCAGAGAAACACAAGATCTAAACAATACTCTAGACCAATTGGACTTGGCCGATATCTACAGAACATT
>NW_007726171.1:103400-110492 GCF_000696425.1 Galeopterus variegatus
TAAAATAAAATAAAATAAAATCAAGTCTCAACAAATTCAAAAATATTGGAATTATCCCATGTATTTTCTCAGACCACATTGGATTAAAATTAGAAATCAGTACCAAACGAAATTCTGGAAACTATACAAATACATGGAAATTAAACAGCATTCTACTTAATGACATATGGGTCCAAGAAGAAATCAAGCAGGAAATCAAAAAATTTATTGAAACTAATGAAAATAATGATACATCATACCAAAACCTGTGGGATACTGCAAGAGCAGTATTAAGGGGGAAATTTATTGCATTTAAATGCTCACCTCAGGAGAATGGAAAGATGGCAAGTGAACAACCTAACACTTCACCTTAAAGAACTAGAAAAACAAGAACAATCCAAACCTAAAGTTAGCAGATGGAAAGAAATCATTAAGACTAGAGCGGAACTTAATGAAATTGAAACCCAAAAACATTACAAAAGATCAATGAATCAAAAAGTTGGTTTTTTGAAAAGATAAATAAAATTGACAAACCATTAGCATGGCTAACAAAAAAAAAGAAGAGAGAAGATTCAAATAACAAAAATGAAAAAGGTGATATTACAACTGATTCATCTGAAATACAAGGAATCATTCGAGACTACTATAAACAACTATACGCCAACAAATTTGAAAATCTGGAGGAAATGGATAAATTTCTGAATGCACATAAGCTCCCAAAATTGAGCCATGAAGACGCAGAAAATCTGAACAGACCAATAACAATAAAGGAAATTGAAGCTGTTATCAGAAGGCTCCCAACAAAGAAAAGCCCAGGACCAGATGGATTCACAGCAGAATTTTACCAAACATTCAAAGAGGAATTGACACCAATTCTTTACAAACTATTCCAAAAGATTGAAACAGATACAAATCTCCCAAACTCATTCTATGAAGCAAACATCATCCTGATACCAAAACCCAGGTAAAGATATAACCAAAAAAGAAAACTACAGGCCGATGATAGATAGATAGATAGATAGATAGATAGATAGATAGATAGATAGATAAAAAGAGTTTGAATCCATATGATGGTACTATTAGCGAAAGACAATAACAGAAAAAAGCAGAAAAGTATTCCCTCAGATAGTAAAAGGACCCTGAAAAGACATGCCCACGAAAGAAATGAAAATTTAAAATGATCTAAAAGAATATAAGGAAACAATAGAACTTGCGAGAGAAAGTATACTTTCAAATTAGAAGGCTGCCCGCTTAGCTCAGTTGATTACAGCAGTGTTATAACACTAAGGTCAACGGTTCACTTCCCTGTACTGGCCAGCTGCCAAAAAAAAAAAAAATATATTAGAAAGAAACTCAGAAATGAGGAGGGTGGAGAAAAAGAGAATTTGAAAAGTGAAGTGACAGACTACAGGAAAAAATTAGAAATAAAAAGTCATTTTGGGGCCGGCCTGGTGGCGCACTGCTACAGTGCGCCACTTGGGAAGCGCGGCGGCGACGAGGGTTCGGATCCCACGTGCAGACCGGCCGCTCGCTGGCTGAGCGAGGTGCGGGCGCAACACTGAGGGTTGCGATCCGTTGCCGTTCACGAAAAAAGACAAAAAAGGGGAAAAAGAAAAAAAAAAAAGTCATTTTGGAAATAAAGATGAGACCAAAAGGAATATGAATAAATAAGCACAACAGATAATAGCTCAGTAAAATGAAAAGGCAAAGATAATTTTTTATATGTAATAGAGAAGGAAGCTTTTAAGAATAAAAAGAGAAAGAAAAAAGGGATTGAGAGAAAATGATATGAAATAAAGGCAAAGAAGAGCCAGCATTGAAATGAACAAAGTCCCCAAGAAAACCAAGGCCATGGGACAGAAGGAAAACTTTGTGAAAGTGTGCCTGGGGAAGACCCAGTGTGGTATTAATGATCTACATGAGAATACTTCAAAAAGTTCCTGGAGGCTGGCCTGTTAGTCAATTAGAGCACAGTGTTATGACACCAAAGTCCAGGGTTCGGATCCCTCTACCAGCCAGCTGCAAACAAACAGTTTGTGGATAAATTGAGTTAAAAAATGATATAAATCCTTCCACAAACTTTCTGTGCGTGTTTTTTGTTTCTTTGTTTTTTGGTCGCTTGCTGGTACGGGGATCCAAACCTTGACTTTGGTGTTACAACACCACGCTCAAACTGATTGAGCTAACCAACCAGCCCTCTTCCATGAACTTTTTGAAGACCCTTTGTGTGTATATATATATATATATATCGGGTTTTGTCCATGGTTTCTGGCTCCCCAAGGCAGGATTCTAATCTTCTGCCTGTGTTGGAGCTAGCCATAAAGAAATCCTCTGAACTACCTTGTGAGATTGTAGGTGAGAAGACCCCCATTTCAGAAGGGGGTCCTGCCCCATACCTGGGAGGAAGAAATGGTGCACAGAGAGGCAAGAGGAATCTGAGCAAACAGACCTTGCTGAGTTTCCCCATTCAGTCGATTAGTATTAAATCATACTCTCTTTGTCCACACTTCTGCATGGTTGTCTGTGCTTCAGTCATGCCTACATAATGAAGCTTCCATAAACCCCCAAAGCACAGGATTTTGGGTGATTCCTGGAGGGTGGTATGCCATGGAAGTGCATGGAAGCTCCATGTCCCTTCCCCCATACCTTGCTCCATGCCTATCTTATCTGTATCCTTTGTAATGTCCTTTATGATAAACCAGTAAACATAAATATGCGTTTCCCTTAGTTCTGTGAGCTACTCTAGCAGATTAATTGAACCCAGGGAGGGGGTTGTGGGTACCCTCATTTAGACTTTTGACAGTGCGCATAGGTGATGTGTTACAGGTTCATCCAAAAATACATTGGATTACCATTAAGAGAATCAAGGAAATAAAACATTAGGCAAGAATTTTATATCTAGGCAAATAAACCTCCAAGTACATATGAAGGCCACAGATAATACTAATGTAAGAATTTAGTGGCTACAAAGATTCTGAAGAAAAGAACATTTTTTTAAAAGTTTAGGAAGTAACATTCACATCCCTTCCTGTGGAATCTACTTCAAATACCAAAATTACTAGAGAACCAGATTGTGGTGTCTAATTACTAATTTCTTATGAAAAGGAGCCAGGAATACAAGGAATACTTGAAGAAATAGCTGATTCTAGATCTAGAGCAGGTAATTAGTATTGAATGTGGGATATCAATGTTAAAAGAACTCAGGAGCCACCTTGGTTATGTCTGTGGTCAGGTGTGGGACAGTTTGAGTATCAAATAAGAGTAATAACTGCAATGTGTTGAAGCATCAATATGTTTAAATCCAGGAGTCATATTGATACAAAAAAGAAAACGGATTGACTGCAAGGGACTATGAGGGAGCTAATTGAGGTAGCCTTACTTGTATTAGTGGTTACATTACTGTATACATTTTTCTACACCATGGTTTCTCAACCTCAGCACTATCGTCATTTTGAACTGGATAAATTTTGTGGGGGAGGCGTGGGCTGTCTTGTGCATTACAGGATGTTTAGCAGCACTGGATGCCAGATGTGACAGTCAAAAATGTCTACAGACATTGCCCTTTGTCTCCTGGAGAGTAAAATGACACCAGTTGAGGACTCTGGTCTAAACTTATCTAAAGGGTAAATTGTATTATATGTTAAATTATATCTCAATAAAATTGATTTTTAAGAAAAAGAATATGCATTAGTTACTTTTAGAAGATTCTATGAAACCAACTCATTATTTTGAAAACTGATAATTAAAAACAGAATCAAGCATTTATCTTAGGCTGGCCCATGGCTCACTCGGTAGAGTGAGGTGCTGATAACACCAAGGCCACAGGTTCGGATCCTATATAGGGATGGCCGGTTCGCTCACTGGCTGAGCGTGGTGCTGACAACACCAAGCCAAGGGTTGAGATCCCCTTACCGGTCATCTTTTAAAAAAAAATAAAAAAAGCATTTATCTTGCCTCTTCTACATTAACTGTACCTCACAGTAACCAAGTAGCTGATACAGGGATGAATTTGGGGGCCAACTATATATATGTTTTTGGCATTACATTTTATCAATTTCATTTGTCAGTTTTTCTGCCATTAACAGTGCAATTCTAATATTCCCTTCTATTTTCTTTCCCACTTCCTCTCTAATTTGCTACCTCTAATTCACTTTGGACTGGAAAACCAGATTAGCAAATTTATTATTAGTTAAAATGATAAAGTACCAAGTACTATAAAACATCTATTTCTGTTTCTTAGAGACTTTTATTTTCTGATTTGGGGCCATATTCTGAATACCTGATGTTTCTTATGTGTAAGTGATGTGTTCCAGGTTGAGTATACTTTATTCGGAATACTTGGGCCCAGAAGCGTTTCACATTTTGGATGTTTTTGTATTTTGGATTACTTGCATTATGTAACTTACTGGTTCAGCATCCCTAATCTGAAAACCTGAAACCCTAAATGCTCCAGCGAGCATTTCCTTTGACTATCATGTTGGCACTCAGAATGTTTCCAATTTTCGGACCGGCCTGTGGCTCACTCAGGAGAGTGTGGTGCTGATAACACCAAGGCCACGGGTTCGGATCCCATATAGGGATGGCCGGTTGCTCACTGGGTGAGCGTGGTGCTGACAACACCAAGTCAAGGGTTAAGATCCCCTTACCGGTCATCTTTTTAAAAAAAAAGTTTCCAATTTTGGAGCATTTTGGATTTTCAGATTAGGGATATTCAATCTGCACTAGTGTTCTGTTTCATCAAGGCTGAACACACAAGCACATCATGGTCTGAGATACACTTCTTTGAATTAAATCTATTGTATAAAATGAAACACGTTTAGAAAACCCAGTGTGTGCTTAATATAGGTATAGTTTTCAAGTTCAGCCTTACCATATTAATACCTCCTGAATTAAAGAGCACAATTATTCCCAAAATTATTCCAGCGAGCAGATAAATAGGGAAGGGAAACCCCTGGAGTGTCTTTGGAAGTGTTCGTGAACCAGTCTTTTTTTTTTTTTTTTTTTTTTTTTAAAGATGACCAGTAAGGGGATCTTAACCCTTGGCTTGGTGTTGTCAGCACCAGGCTCAGCCAGATGAGCGAACCGGCCATCCCTATGTGGGATCCGAACCCGGGGCCTTGGTGTTATCAGCACCGCACTCTCCCGAGTGAGCCACAGGCCGGCCCTGAACCAGTCTTTTGAAAGTTACTGAGGAGGTTCTTATTTCATCTTATTTCAGTATTGCCCATGTTTTTTCTCACAGGAGAGTAGGGTTTTGACTTACGGTGGTATTCTTGAAAGTTCATGACTTCACCATACTTCTTCACTTTGAAGAAACTGAAAAAGTATATGTAACAGCCATAGCTGTTTCAGAAACTGATGCTAGAGGCAACCACTAGGCTGGGCAAAACTGTTGTTACACTGTGCCTCTGGTTTACTCATTACTTTCATCACTGAAAGGAAACTCTTTAATTTATTTCATTGCTTAACCAGTGCCATATTTTAAGATAAAACTTCTTTTTCTAAAACTATTATTAGAAGGGGTGAGAAACAGATTCTGGTCTGATGTTGATACTTTGTTGGGGTTTCATCCCTCTTTTTTGTTAAAAAATATTTGAAATTGTTAATTATGTCTAATACCATTCCCAGTTTTCATATATTAAAAAAGCTTTTGAAATCATGGCGGGAGTTCAGGAGGGTATTAGTTTTGACTGTCTGTTTTGTAAGAATTATAAAGAGTTGGCGATACATAGTTTTAGAGAGTCCTGATATCTAAGTATGCCTTTGTTTCCCTCTTTACTGAATTATGCCCTATCCTGAATGTTATTCCTATGCTTCAATGAAATAGAAAAAGGTTTGCCTCTTTCCAGTTGATTGGGGTAGAGGAGAACTTTGGGGAATAATGAATTGCTCCTCAAATTTTAATGGAGTTGGGTAAGCTTGTAAAATAGATCAAAGATAGTTTGCTTATACACACCAAATTTTGTCTTTTGTTTCTAGAGACCTGTTGTAGGTAGCTGGATATCTAGTCTCATAAATTTCTCTTCTGAAGGTAATTTTTGTGGTAGGTAACTGGTGGTACTAATTAGCCTGCTGAGCTATATAGGCCTATTTCTTTTTCTTTCTTTTTTTTTTTTTTTTTTTTGGTGGCTGGCCAGTATGGGGATCTGAACCCTTGACCTTGGTGTTTATATGGGCTTATTTCAAAGGATAAATTTCCCATCCTCACTAGAGGGAGTTTCCATTTAGTAACATGCATAGTTTTTTCTTTTTTTTTTTTTTTTTTTGGGGGCTGGCCAGTATGGGGGTCTGAACCCTTGACCTTGGGGTTTATATGGGCTTATTTCAAAGGATAAATTTCCCATCCTCACTAGAGGGAGTTTCCATTTAGTAACATGCATAGTTTTTTCTTTTTTTTTTTTTTTTTTTGGGGGCTGGCCAGTATGGGGGTCTGAACCCTTGACCTTGGGGTTTATATGGGCTTATTTCAAAGGATAAATTTCCCATCCTCACTAGAGGGAGTTTCCATTTAGTAACATGCATAGTTTTTTCTTTTTTTTTTTTTTTTTTTGGGGGCTGGCCAGTATGGGGGTCTGAACCCTTGACCTTGGGGTTTATATGGGCTTATTTCAAAGGATAAATTTCCCATCCTCACTAGAGGGAGTTTCCATTTAGTAACATGCATAGTTTTTTCTTTTTTTTTTTTCCTTTTTGTCTTTTTTTTCGTGCCCGGCAACGGATCGCAACCCTCAGTGTCACGCCCTTACCGGACCGGGACCAGCTACGGGATCGCAACCCTCGGCATCGCGCCCGCACCTCGCTCAGCCAGTGAGTGGGAACCGGTCTGTATGTGGGATCCGAACCCTCAGCGGGAGCGCTGCCGCGCTCCCAAGCGGCGCACTGTAGCAGTGCACCACTGGGCCGGCCCCCATGCATAGTTTTTTTAAGGTCAATTGGTTTAACAAAATATTGGTGTATATATATTCCATGATTTCTCACTATGTTTTTGCTACTCCTCAAGAAATTTTTTTTTTTTTTTTTTTTAAAGATGACCGGTAAGGGGATCTTAACCCTTGACTTGGTGTTGTCAGCACCACGCTCACCCAGTGAGCGAACCGGCCATCCCTATATGGG
>NW_007726171.1:110502-112960 GCF_000696425.1 Galeopterus variegatus
TTTTTTTTTTTTTTTTTTTTTTTTTTTTTTTGGTGGCTGGCCAGTATGGGGATCTGAACCCTTGACCTTGGTGTTTATATGGGCTTATTTCAAAGGATAAATTTCCCATCCTCACTAGAGGGAGTTTCCATTTAGTAACATGCATAGTTTTTTCTTTTTTTTTTTTTTTCCTTTTTGTCTTTTTTTTCGTGCCCGGCAACGGATCGCAACCCTCAGTGTCACGCCCTTACCGGACCGGGACCAGCTACGGGATCGCAACCCTCGGCATCGCGCCCGCACCTCGCTCAGCCAGTGAGTGGGAACCGGTCTGTATGTGGGATCCGAACCCTCAGCGGGAGCGCTGCCGCGCTCCCAAGCGGCGCACTGTAGCAGTGCACCACTGGGCCGGCCCCCATGCATAGTTTTTTTAAGGTCAATTGGTTTAACAAAATATTGGTGTATATATATTCCATGATTTCTCACTATGTTTTTGCTACTCCTCAAGAAATTTTTTTTTTTTTTTTTTTTAAAGATGACCGGTAAGGGGATCTTAACCCTTGACTTGGTGTTGTCAGCACCAGGCTCAGCCAGTGAGCTAACCGGCCATCCCTATATGGGATCCGAACCCGTGGCCTTGGTGTTATCAGCACTGCACTCTCCCAAGTGAGCCACGGGCCGGCCCAAGAAATTTTTCTAATAAAGAATGTTTGCTACGTGACAGGCACTATGCTAAACACCTTATATGTATTATTTCATTTGTTTTTCATGATAACTTTATGAGATTGATATTTCGTCCCAGTTTTACTGACAGAGAAACAGATAACTGGAGAAGTTATTTGCTCACTGTCAAAAAGCTAATCAAATAGTGGTGAAAGGTACTCATCTAGGTCTGGTTTATTCCAAATCCTGTTCTTAACCCTGTACTCCAGTTTGTCTTCCAAGTTTTTACCTCCACTAATATCATGAAAATCTCAAAATGTTCTAATTAAATTTATTTTAATGCCATACACTGCAGTTTAGAAGTGATTGATAGGGTGAGAAGGAAAGTACAAGGAGAGCTTTATTAAGCATAGTAACTCAAAATTATGTTGATGAGGGCCGGCCCGTGGTTCACTCGGGACAGTGCGGTGCTGATAACACCAAGGCCACGGGTTCGGATCCCATATAGGGATGGCCAGTTAGCTCTCTTGGGAGAGCCTGGTGCTGACAACACCAAGTCAAGGGTTAGGATCCCCTTACCGGTCATCTTTAAAAAAAAAAAAAAAAAATTATGTTGATGAGATTAAAAGAGTGCAATTAGGTACGGAGTAAAATCAAGAGCCTGGATTTCTAGATATTAAGTCTGACCTATCCCATTTACTTAGTTTCCTTCTTTATAAAAGAGATAAAACAAAGTAGGCTAATTCAACACTCTTCATTTGTATAAATCTTAAATATGGATAGAGTCATTAACTAATTTACTAGATGCTTTCATAGGTGAATCCTTGTTGATAGTAAATGCTTTGAAAACTTGAGAAGAATGTTATCTATTCCTTTATAAAGCATTACTTTTTTCCATTTGCCTAGAGCATTGTCTGAAATGTCAGGTGTGACTCATTAATGGTTTGTAAAATCAGTATACTGGGTCATGACCAGCATATCCCAGTATAAAATTTAAATAAGAGTCTAAAAAGGGGGCTGGCCAATTCAAGCATGTTGTTATAACACCAAGTTCAAGGGTTTGGATCCCTGTACTGGCCAGCCGCCAAAAAAAAAAAAAAAAAAAAGTAAGAAATTTCAGCAGAGAATACTTACAGTAAGGGTGAGTATTGTTTGTGAAATTTTTGTTTCAGTTATGTACGTTTGTTCTCAGTCACAGTGTCAAGCATTTTTTTTATGATGGGTTGCAAGTTTTTTTGTTTTTTTTTTAAAGATGACCTGTAAGGGGATCTTAACCCTTGACTTGGTGTTGTCAGCACCATGCTCACCCAGTGAGCTAACTGGCCATCCCTATATGGGATCCGAACCTGTGGCCTTGGTGTTATCAGCACCACACTCTCCCGAGTGAGCCACGGGCCAGCCCTGCAAGTTTTAAAAGTTTGAAAAACATTGGCCCAGAGCTTTGTACCATTTATCTATTTTAGGTTAACCAGGATGGAAATTATAGTGAGTTCACATAAAGCTCACAGGTTCGGATCCCTATTATGGGGATGGCCGGTTCTCTCACTTGGGAGAGCGTGGTGCTGACAACACCAAGTCAAGGGTTAAGATCCCCTTACAGGTCATCTTTAAAAAAAAAACAAAAAAACTTGCAACCCATCATAAAAAAAATGCTTGACACTGTGACTGAGAACAAACGTACATAACTGAAACAAAAATTTCACAAACAATACTCACCCTTACTGTAAGTATTCTCTGCTGAAATTTCTTACTTTTTTTTTTTTTTTTTTTGGTTTTTTTTTTTTTATTTATTTTTTTTAAAGATGACCGGTAAGGGGAT
>NW_007726171.1:113183-114863 GCF_000696425.1 Galeopterus variegatus
TCTTTTTTTTTTTTTTTTTTTTTTTTTTTTTTTTTTTTTTTATTTATTTTTTTTAAAGATGACCGGTAAGGGGATCTTAACCCCTGACTTGGTGTTGTCAGCACCACGCTCAGCCAGTGAGCGGACCGGCCATCCCTATGTGGGATCCGAACCCGGGGCCTTGGTGTTATCAGCACCGCACTCTACCGAGTGAGCCACGGGCCGGCCCAGGTCATCTTTTAAAATAAAATAAAAATAAAAGCAAGTGACATCAGCCAACACAATAGAATGAGGACTTGATATTTTCTTCCTTTTTCTAGCATTATAAAAAACATAGAGTCCCAAATTAAAACTTTCCTGTGGCATATAGCTATGATGCAGAATTGACTTTGACCTCAGCTCTTTCTCTCCTCATTGTGTAAAAATTTAGAATATACATGTACTATTCCCTGCTGGATATTCAGGACAATTTTTTTTGCTCATTTCAGGCAAAACCCATCTATCCTTTGAGATTTCTCAGGTTTTGTATGATTTCTAACTTTTTAAAGTCTTATTTTCAGTCATTTCCATAGCATTTTAGCCCTGGAGATACTTGAGAATGAGTAAGAGATTTGTGGGACATCTTTCTCTGACAGTACATAACTTTGTCTCATTCTTTTTAATGGCTGCATAGTAGTCTGTTTTTTATTATAATTTACTTAACTAGTTTCTTAATGGTAAATGTTTAGATTATTTTCAGTTTTTTATTTTTATAAAGCTACAGAAAACATTATTGTCACATGTCTTTGTATAATTGTGAGTATATCCATAGAACATTACTGGTTCAAAGTAGACATGCATTTAAATTTTCAACAGTACTGCCAAATTGGCCTTCAAAAAGGTGGTACTAGGGCCGGCCTTGGCTCACTTGGGAGAGTGTGGTGCTTGTAACACCAGGGCCACGGGTTCGGATCTCTGTATAGAGATGGCTGGTTAGCTCACTTGGGAGAGCATGGTGCTGACAACAACAAGTCAAGGGTTAAGTTCCCCTTTCTGGTCATCTTAAAAAAAAAAAAAGAAAAAGAAAAAAGGTGGTATTAATTTATCACCACCTGTATATGAAACTGTCTATTTCCCCATACTCTTGCCAATGCCATATATTATCAGAGTTTTAACTTTTGGTAATCTTATATGTGAAGAATTGCAAATTCATCATAACTAAAGTTGCTTTTTAAAAATTATGAGTAATACCAGCCAGCAGCCAAAAAAAATTGAGAGATTGATCAAATTTTCATATGCTTTTTGACTCTTTGTATTTTTGGTGATGATTTTTAAGATTTCAAGTATTGGTGGTTTCAGTGAATGTGGCTATAAAACTTTGAAGAATTGTGAATGTAGGGTGTCACTGAGAGATGCTTGCAGCTTTTATAACCTCCTCAATTCCCATCTTGTGATCTCTTAATTTCAGGTGATCATGGAGCTCAGCTTGGCCTCCATGGGGCTGGTGGTGATGGAATACATGATGACACAGCAGGCGGAGAGGAAGGAGAGAACAGCCCTGATCCCCAACCCCAAGCTGGTCGGAGGACCCGGAGGGAAGCATGCACCTGCCCCTACTGTAAAGACAGTGAAGGAAGGTGAGTTGACCCAGCCAGTCTCTGACAAGTGTATATATATATATATATATATATATATATATATATATATATAAAATTAACGGAT
>NW_007726171.1:115229-116556 GCF_000696425.1 Galeopterus variegatus
TTACAGGTCATCTTAAAAAAAAAAAAAAATGACCGGTACGGGGATCTTAACCCTTGATTTGGTGTTGTTAGCACCATGCTCTCCCAAGTGAGCTAACCGGCCATCCCTATACAGGGATCCGAACCCATGGCCTTGGTTTTATCAGCACCACACTCTCCCGAGTGAGCCACGGGCCGGCCCCTGGTCATCTTTTTTTTTTCCTTTTTGTCTTTTTTACTGACCGGTAATGGGATCACAACCCTCGGTGTCGCGCCCGCACCATGCTCAGCCAGTGAGCGGGAACCGGTCTCCACATGGGATCCGAACCCTCGGCGGGAGAACCGCCACACTCCTAAGCGGCGCACTGTAGCAGTGCGCCACCGGGCCGGCCCAAGAGGGTCATTTTTTAATTTTTGAGACTTAGCAAGGGCTGTTCTGTAGCTCACTTGGGAGAGTGTGGTGCTGATAACACCAAGTCATGGGTTAAGATCCCCTTACAGGTCATCTTAAAAAAAAAAAAAAATGACCGGTACGGGGATCTTAACCCTTGATTTGGTGTTGTTAGCACCATGCTCTCCCAAGTGAGCTAACCGGCCATCCCTATACAGGGATCCGAACCCATGGCCTTGGTTTTATCAGCACCACACTCTCCCGAGTGAGCCACGGGCCGGCCCCTGGTCATCTTTTTTTTTTCCTTTTTGTCTTTTTTACTGACCGGTAATGGGATCACAACCCTCGGTGTCGCGCCCGCACCATGCTCAGCCAGTGAGCGGGAACCGGTCTCCACATGGGATCCGAACCCTCGTCGGGAGCACCGCTGCGCTCCCAAGCGGCGCACTCTCCAGTGCGCCACCGGGCCGGCCCATCCCTGGTCATCTTTTAAAACAAACAAACAAAAAAAACACTCAGCAGTATTGCAAAAGGATAGTACAGTTTTTGGTTTCAGCTTTGAACCTTTAATAGACTCTAAAATATTGGACCTTAATAGGTGCCTGCTTTCACCTAGAGAAAAGGAAATCAGATGGAGCCAGCTGGTCTAATGATTGCTACTAGATGTCTGTTTTGAGATGGTTTTAACAAGGTTGTTTGTAAAACAGTCTCGCAGGGCCGGCCCGGTGGCGCACTGCTACAGTGCGCTGCTTGGGAAGCGCGGCGGCGCTCCCGCCGAGGGTTCGGATCCCACATGCAGACCGGCCGCTCACTGGCTGAGCGAGGTGTTGGAGCAACACCGAGGGTTGCGATCCCGTGGCCGGTCCCGGTCCGGTCCGGGCGCGACACTGAGGGTTGCGATCCGTTGCCGGTCACGAAAAAAGACAAAAAGACCAAAAAAATAAATAAATAAATAAAT
>NW_007726171.1:116781-143768 GCF_000696425.1 Galeopterus variegatus
ATGACCGGTAAGGGGATCTTAACCCTTGACTTGGTGTTGTCAGCACCACGCTCAGCCCGTGAGCGAACCGGCCATCCCTATGTGGGATCCGAACCCAGGGCCTTGGTGTTATCAGCACCACACTCTCCCGAGTGAGCCACGGGCTGGCCCTGTAATTTTTTTTTTTTAATAGTGGCTTTTTGAGAATCATAAGAGTTCTCCAGAGTCTTTTTTTCCTTCAAAATAAACAAAAATGCTTACTCCAGATAGAAAATTCCTTCATCAGGGAATCTAAAGTGTCCTGCAGAGCAAGGTTCTGGTGAATTTTCTCATTAGTATCTCTAGAGATCTAAGATCTCTTTTTTTCCTTGAAGTTGTAGCTTTTGAAAGAGAATAGAATGTCACATAGTAAGTTTTATCCCATTAAAATAAGCACAAAAATAGAAAAACAAGAAAAGTATCAAAACAGAAAATAGTTTGAGTTCTTTGTAGTTTACTGTATGTTACAAGAAATGCAGACCAGGTATCCCTGTGTCAAAAGTACTGAGTACAGTACAGTTTCTCTCTAACAGAGTTTAAAGTGGGTTATATTTCTGAAGGAAGTTCTCTGATTTTCACCAAAGTGTGATTTCATTACTGTTATGGTTTTTTTTCTCCTCTGCTAATAAGGGCTGTTAAAACGCAAATAAAATCCCTCTTGAAAATCTCATCATTGCCCACTAATGGATCACACATGGAACATATTGGTTTGGTAGAAACGTTGCAGAATTGATTCCTGAGAGGAGCTTGGGATCTGCTCCATGTAGGGATTTTTTTTTTTTTTTTCATACCTTGATTTAGTTAGGGTCCTCATTCCCCTCTTTTACTTTTATCCAGCCTATCTTCCTCATCCCCTGAGGTCCCTGATATTGCCCTAGCTTTTCAGCTTTTAATCTTAAGAGAAAATTTCTGTAATTGTAAAATATTATATTTTATTTAAAGTTCTCCACCAAGTGCTTAAATGGAGACATAGTCACAGTATTTCCCAGGGAGATGCTTAGATTGAGATTTAAATTCCCTGAAAAATAGAAGAAAGTGCTTTGCAAACTTCACAAGTCACCATGAGTGCGATTGTCTCTTCAAACATGCAGTGAAACTGATTAAGAAACAGTAGAGCATGAAAGAGCAAATATCCAGTAGAGAGGAAACCTACAACTTGAGTTTTAGGTATTAGGAACCAGAATCAGATAAAGATTTATCTTTTGATACTAAAAAGTCTTTTAAAAAATAAAAGTTTAGGGCCGGCTTGTGGCTGACTTGGGAGAGTGTGTTGCTGATAACACTAAGGCCAAAGGTTTGGATCCCTATATAGGGATGGCTGGTTAGCTCACTTGGGAGAGCATGGTGCTGACAACACCAAGTCAAGGGTTAAGATCACCTTACCGGTCATCTTAAAAATAAATAAATAAATAAAAGTTTGCATTAGTTTTGAGTGGGTTGGGTAATTGCTGTTTATGCTTTGTGGTTCTTTAATTTATGTCTCTAGAATGAATGATGAATAGTTGTGTTCTCACTTTCAGGGCCTCTGGGGATCCTGGCAAAAAGAAACAGCACATTTGCCACATCCAAGGCTGTGGCAAAGTATATGGCAAGACCTCACACCTACGGGCACACTTGCGCTGGCATACAGGCGAGAGGCCATTCATGTGTACCTGGTCATACTGTGGGAAACGCTTCACACGTTCAGATGAGCTACAGAGGCACAAACGCACACACACAGGTGAGCAAGAGCCTAGGGAAAAGAGAAATAGTAAGAGACCAGAATGGAGAGACACAAAATATACCTGTGAAATAACTAATTTCTGAGCACGTTACATTTGAAACTGAATTATGTGGGTCACAAATGGAATTGGACTTAATCTGGAAAACTTTTAAGAAGGAAGAAACTAGATTTTGTGCGAGATTTTGAAGGAGGAGCATTGTGCTCATTACTCTTTTTGGTCTCTGTACTGCTTACTCTTCTACGGAGTTCTGCCTTTTTAATAAGTAATCCACAACTTTTATCTATTTTTCTTCCCTTAAAGAGGAAAAGATACTTGCCAGATTTTTCCTGTTCTTACCACCTTTTATGACTGCCCTTATTGTACATATAGTTTAAAGGCAGTGAATTAGGCAAGAAGGTACCCCCACTTCTTGACATGTCAGCTTCTTATCTTCTTTCTCTTCCTTTACTTAGGTGAGAAGAAATTTGCCTGCCCTGAGTGTCCTAAGCGCTTCATGAGGAGTGACCACCTGTCAAAACATATCAAGACCCACCAGAATAAGAAGGGAGGCCCAGGTGTAGCCCTGAGTGTGGGCACTTTGCCCCTGGACAGTGGGGCAGGCTCAGAAGGCAGTGGTGCTGCCACCCCTTCAGCCCTTATTACCACCAATATGGTAGCCATGGAGGCCATCTGTCCAGAGGGTATTGCCCGTCTTGCCAACAGTGGCATCAACGTCATGCAGGTGGCAGATCTGCAGTCCATTAATATCAGTGGCAATGGCTTCTGAAATCAGGCACCCAGGGCCAGAGACATGTGGGCCATACCCGTCAACCCTGGGATGCAAGGTAGCATGGGTCCAAGAGACATGTGAGAGAGAGAGAGCCAAGAGGCATTAAAATGCAGGGTGGTGGGAAGAATTGGGGGAGGAATACAAGAGAAGAGATGGGGTCCTGGCATCCGCTTATATCATCAGTGCCTCCTTGAAGGTGGGAAACATTAGTGAAAATTATGTTGGTGCCACCCTTTGTGAGCATTTGTTTGATCGCAGTATCTTCTTATACTTCTTACCCCAGTCTCCCCTTCCTGTGCTTCCCTTCTCAGCTCTCCCATGATGGATCCCCCCCCCCCTTTCCTAAAGCCATCATGCCTTGATAAATATATATGATCATTGAAATACTTTTTAACAAAAAACAGATTCTATATTATATATATATATTAAAAAATATATGGAGAGATGCATTCATAGGGGTTGGCTGGGAGGAGGAAGGAGACCATTCTGTGACCAAAATACGTTGGTCATTTTTTTTTTATATTGCCTTATTTTCCTATGGCTGAGCCTTGTTGTGACACATCAGGCTTTTCAATAGATGTTGTGGCTTCCCACCAGATTAAGCATTCATATGCTCTGCTTTTAGTTTATATATACATACATAATATTTTTCCTTTCGTAATTTTGTCTTTTTATTTGGGATCAGCTTTTTGCACTCCTTTCCTGACTCAATCCTTTCTATCTCCCCTTTTCTCACCTGATTACTTCTTGTAAGGACCTTAGTCCCAGCAGCAGAATGGAAAAACCTTGAAGCCCAGGCTGATACTTGAGGTAGCTGTGGAGGGAGTGTTCAAAATTCTACTGACGCAGGCACCTTCTTGGTGCTGGAGAGTCAAAGGCATCTCCCTTCATTAGCTGCTCTAAGATTTGAGAATCAGAAGTCTTTCTATGTAATTGTGCAGAAGACCCTTTGAAGGTGATAATCTGGGATCAGTTTGTATAATCTGCCAAAAAATGGTCAAATAATAGATAGGGGCTTTCAGTAGGAAAAAAAGATGTGCTCAGAAGAGGAAGTGACTCATAGTATTTAGGTTCAGAAGTTAGTGGGGTATTTGGACTTTGGTACCACTGTCTTCCAAGGTAGCTCTAAGCTTTCATATGTGGGCTTCTGAGTTCACATTCTGAAAGGAATTACACTTCCTCTTTTGAACATCCTAGTAGGTTCTTTCCTGTTAAAGAGCATCAGCCAGTGTGAATCTTTTCTGGGTTTCCATTCTGCAGAATTTCAGCATGTACTAATATGTAGACAGTGGTTCTTATCTTTTCCCTTAACTCTTCCTTGTATGTACTTGGGTGGTTCCTAAGGGAAAAGGAAGCACACGATCATGGGAATGATAGCCCAGAACAAAAAGAAATCTTGTCTTACCACTGTGGTTTATAGGAGAGATTGGGAGAAATCATCCTGCTTTCTCCACGGCCTGATTCCGGAAGAGGCTGATCCAAAAATTATAGCGGCAGGGAACTCTTAGTGCGTTTGGCACTGAGATTTATATGCAACCAGAATTGTCCTCAAGGCCCAGCCATTAAAGCATTGTCTCTCTTGACCTTCTGGTATCTTGTTAGAGAGCTTTTCACTGTGAGGAAGTGTGGAAATGGCTGTGTGTATGTGTGTAATCTGTTAGGTTGGGGATAGGTTTTCTGTTAGCCAATATAAAAAGAGACCTGCAATAAAAAATTACCCTAATCTGATAGAAAGTGAAATGTTTGTGTATGACTGTGTGCGTGAATGTGTGTCCGTGCCTCTATATCTACATACAGATGAGAAATTATATTTGAAATTGTTGAAAAATAAATTCAGATCAAAATGCCTTTCAGGCCCATTACCTAGAAATTTATCTTGAAACCTGGGTATGTTTGTGAGGTCATTTCTCTGCTTAGGCAAAATCAGTTGTAATTATGAATGGGGGATATTCTATTGCACTTTTTAAAGAAGAAACTATTTTTATGTTTGAAAGTGAAACCAACATCCAGATCTATAGCAAAGTCCTTGTTCTTTTCATAAGTCTTTTTTACCATGGCTACAAATAGAAGATGCTATGATTCTATTATATATTTTATATAAAATCCATTCAAATTAGGTTTTGGGTAAGTTTGTGGTGGTGTTTAACCTGAAATACAATAACTGTTAATAGTAAAGAATAGTTCACTCCATTTGGTGTTTTCTCTGCAGACTCAATACTGTTTTCAACACTCAGGAACTATTGTAAGGAACTTTTCCCTAATCAAATTTTATTAATGCTGATGTGAAAGTCATCCATGCCCGACTACTATCAAACCATTTATTCCCACTGAAAGGCAGAACTCAGAACCTGTTATTTTATGTCTCTAATCATGTACTTTGGCATCTTTTGGAGGAAAGGGTCAAGATAACTCACTGGAGTACGCAGTATTTTGCTAGAGCATTTCAAGGAATGGAATCTTCTCCAGTATGAAATTATTAGATGTGAACTAGTTTAATGATGCTGAGGGCTACAAGCTTTTAGAAAGTTATTTGATGATGTTTCTGTCTTTTATAGAAAGCTCCTGGTTTACTCTAACCCCCTTTATTAGCATTACCATGAGTGAATTTATATCCAGTTCTTTCTACTTGTTCTATTTCCTTCTTACCAAGTAAGCTCCAGATCCAGTCTCTTGTTTGGCGCCCAGACAAGGGCAGCTTCTGCATTTGCCTCCCAGCAGCAGTGATCCACTCAGTCTTTTCCACAGGAAGTTAAGAGCCTACATTCCTTGAGTCAGGAGCTCATTATGAAAATCCCCTTTCCCTGAACTTTTGGCCAGCAAAAATTAATGTAACTGATATGCATGTTGATTCTGAAATTTTTTTCATGAGTTTTTTAAAATTTATCTTTTTTTTTTTTTGGTCCTTTTTGAGACCGGCCGCACCTTGCTCAGCCAGTGAGCACTGTGAGCGCACTGGTCATCCCCATATAGGATCCGAACCCTGCGCTCCCAGCGCCGCACTCTCCCAAGTGCGCCACGGGCTCGGCCCTAAATTTATCTTTTAAATGACCAAACCTTGCATGGCTGGAGATGCCCAGTGGAGTGGTGATATTAAAGCACTCATTCCTTCGTCCTTTCAGGTTGCCTATTCGCGTTCATCTGCTTACTATTTGACTGCCTCACTTTTTAACCCACGCTATCTTCTTCCAGGACTTCCCAGCTGGCAATCTGTGGGTGCTATGCTGAATACAATTTAATGGATATTTCTCAGCCTGGTTTAGAATACATTGAACCTTTGATCCCAGAAAATATAGACTGAAATATGGGGTAAAGATTATGATTAGGGGGGTGTTGGAGACAAAAGCTGTAAATTACTATGGCTGATTTATTTCTACTATATACATATATATTTTTTTTGCTTTTGTATATCCTATATAGGAAACTAAGCATTGTATTTTTTTAACAAATCTGAGAGCACTATGAACTGCAGGTATTTGACTTTCAGAATATATTTTGTATTGTTAATATCTTCACATTGTGTGAATACTGGAAGCTGGAGATCTTTGCTAGGACGCAATAAATTCATATACTTTTTGAGGGGTTCTCCTGGGGGTGCTAATCAGGCCCCTGTTTTGCTTTGGGTGGGTGGAGCCCTGGTGCTACTTAAAGTTTTCATTCAGTTGCAAGTACCCTGATGCCTTTTGGACCTTGGATCAGGTCAAAAGAGTTTTGGAGATCAGATACCAAGGGAATGAGGACATTCAAGCTGCCTCAAGCGATGGGCCCTTTGCATAGCTCTCCTTCCCCCTAGCCAAAGCTGGGTAGCCTCTTGGGATTGGGAGGAGGAATGTGAAATCTCAGAGTTTCATCTCCCTTAGAAGAGAGACAGTAATTTATCTACAGGGATGAAAGGTGGCAGCAATAGCTTTGGTGAAAGGGAGGAGGATATGGCATTTCTCCAACCCCGGAAAACATTGCTTTTGAAAATTGCTGATAAAATACAGCAGATTATTACTCTTGTTTGGGAGACTGTGCTCTCTCTGATGCCTCTCTTGGCTCTACTCCGGGGGTACAGACCTCTTTTAGGAGGATGAGCGGACCAGCTTTGAGGTTGCCCTGTTTCTTTTCTTTGTCTGCTTTCCCTAAACACCAGCCCCCAGGAAGACATTGAACAGCCTTAAGCTTAAATTCCTACTCCCTTTTCCAGATTTGTCTCGATTGCCTTAGATTGAAGGCATGGAAAGGAAAAGAAGGGGAGTCCCTGGTGTCATTCCTTCTGTAGATCTTCTCCACTCTGACTTTTCCAATCCCAAAAAGATTTTCTCCACAGTGTTCATTTGAGAGAAAGGAGTTATTTTGTCCTATTTTGCCCTTCCTTGTTATCAAACAGCCCCACTCTTGTCTGTGCTGAGGGAGTAGAGGTGTGGTGATCTGTCTCTCAACTCCCCTAAATCCCAGCTCAATATTAGAAAAAAAGCATAACAAGTGGGGTTAGGCTGGGGCTGCAGGTAGTGAGGACTTTGTTGATACCTCTCCTGGGGTGTGTGTTTTCCTATAACTCACCTTCAGGAATTAACACTGTGCCTTCTCCACAGGGGAATGGGCTTTGTCTACCCAGCCCTCCACTTTCCCAACAACTGCTCTTAACAGTGTGGACAAGAACAGTTCTTCATATTTCTGATCATCCCGTTCTCCTGTTGACATCCCGTAGCTCTTACTTAGTGTCTAGGGCACAAAGACTTTAGGGAAAATATGCTATTGACCTTCTACACACACCAATGGCAGCTGCCCCAGGGCCTGCTTCCTCTTCCCAAGTCTGTCATCCTCTGGGGTGGGGGGCAGGGGTGGTGCTCCAATCTCTGGTGCCTGAAACATGTTAATTTCTTAACACTGGCAATAACCAGTCTCCATACCACTGTTGCCTTTCTAAACTTCTTAATAATCTCATGCTGTGTTTGTTGTTGGTTCCAATCCAATTATCACCAGGGCTGTGTGGGTAAATACTTTTAAATGCTCTCTCATTTTGCTCCCCCCCACACACACACACACTTTTGCGTATGTATGATGCTAATCTCTTGTCTTTCAGTTTCTTCCTGCTCCATTTTTATTTTCCTTTCTTGTCTCCCCCTACCTTTTGTCTCTGGGTGTCTTCGGGCTTTTTTTTTTTTTTTTTTTTTTTTTTTTTTTATCACCAGGGCTGTGTGGGTAAATACTTTTAAATGCTCTCTCATTTTGCTCCCCCCCACACACACACACACTTTTGCGTATGTATGATGCTAATCTCTTGTCTTTCAGTTTCTTCCTGCTCCATTTTTATTTTCCTTTCTTGTCTCCCCCTACCTTTTGTCTCTGGGTGTCTTCGGGTTTTTTTTTTTTTTTTTCTTTTTTTTTTTTTTCGCCTTTTGTACAAAGATTAGTTTCAATGTAGTCTGTAGCTCCTTTGTAAACCAATTAAAAAAGTTTTTTTAATAAAAAAGCCATGTCTCTGTTGTATTGAGGGGATTGGGAAGGGGAGAATATGGTTATAACTTCATACTCTGAATCCAGCAAAGGTATCCAGCTACACTATGTTGTGCTCAGCTACATTTTAATCAGTGCAGTTGCCCTACACTTAACTCCTAGGTAAACAGTTTCATGATCAGATCAGTGTGCACAACTACATAGAAATGTGGAGGACCAAGAGGAACAACGGCAGCTCCAATTTTTGTTTGTCTTTTAATAAGCTTTTTATTTTGAAATAATTTTAAATTAACAGAAAAGTTGCAAAGATAGTAGTTTCTATATAACCCTTACCAATTTTCCCTGTTGTTAACATATTACCGTTGTACATTGTCAAACTAAGAAACAGACATTGGTGGTTTGATCTCAAGCTAAGCGGAGCTGGGCCTGATTAATACTTGGATGGCAAACTGCCTGCGTAGGCTTTGAGAAAAAAACTGACACTAGTACATTATATTAGCTAAACTTCAGACTGTGAGTTTCACCAGTTTTTCCATTGATGTCCATTCCAGGGTACACATTGCATTTACTTGTTATGTCTCCCCACTCTCCTCCTTGATAGTTTTTCAGTCTTTCCTTGTTTTTTATGAACTTGACAGACTTTGGGAATTGGTCAGATATCCTGTAGAATATCCCCCAATCTGGGTTTGTCTGATGTTTTGCTCATTGTTAGATTTAGCTTATGGGTTTTTGGAAAGAATACCACAGAGGTGAAGTGGCCTTCTCATCACATCCTATCGGGGTATATGATAGCCCCATAACATCACCAACGATAATTTTTATCATTTGGCTAGGTTAGTGTTTATCAGGTTTCTTCACTGTAAAGTTACTATTTTTCTTTTTTCCTATTCTTTGGAATTGAATCAGTAAGTCTAGCCCACCCTCAACGGGGTTGGTGGGAATTAAGCTTTACCTCCTAGAGGGGATAGTATCTACATCTGTTATTTGGAATTCTTCTATAAGGAAGTTTTGTCTCCTCCCCCATTTATTTGTTAGTCCATCATTTATATTAGGTTGTATTCATGCATATTTAATTTGTAATTAAGTTATCCAATACTACAATATTTTGTTGCTCAAATTTTCCCAGCTTTGGCCATTAGGAGCTCTTTCAGTTAGCTCCTGTATCCCTTTGATATATTCACATCCTTTGGTTTTTTTAAGCATTTCCTTGCTTTCTGACATAAAAGATGCTTCAGGCTTATCTTCTATCTTCCCTGCCCCAGCCCAAGGTCAGCCATTTTTCTAAGGAGACTTGGTTCCTTTTTTTAGAGAATGGTATTTAGAAACCAAAATCTGGCCCAAACATATTTTACATTTAGTTAATACCAGCCTACATCTAACATTAAGTCTGGACTGTGGCCCCTTCTGAAATTGAAGCTATTCTGACAGTGTTCTCAGTTTTCCATCAGGTTATGGTTTCACGTCCTTCCTTCACTAAGAAATCTTCTCTTTGGTCAGTTGTTACTATGCTTGCTAGCATTCTCAATTATTTTGCTCATTTGACTCCCTGTGTCTGCTTTGCAATCACTCAGCCATGATTAAACTCAGCCATTTGATTTTCTTACACAGCCATTAGCAATATAACATTTTAATATTTTACTTTATTGGAGGTGTTTTTTGTTTTGGGGTGTTTGGTTTTAGTTTTTGCAGACTTAAGCCCTTAAAAGTTCTGTCATCTGTTCATTCAATAAATATTTATTGAGTCTTTACTATGTACTCTGAGTACTAAGGTTAAGGATAAAGAGTTGAGACAATCTCTGCTACCAAGGACTTCATAATTTGGTGAATAAGGCAGATAACCATTTATTGCTAGTTTCCCAATCCTGACCTCATTTTCAGCAGATGATTTGCTTCTTAGTTCATGGAGAAAATGGAGGAATAAATTGTCCTCAAACTTCCTCTCCTCTTCATATAAACATCTATATTTTCACCTATTTACCCCTTTCTCTCTTCCTAGGAGAGAAATATTATTTTTCCTTTGTGAGGCCGACCCTTTCACTTACACTCTTAGCCTGTTACTTTGACTTCTTTTTGTTCTTTGTTTCACAGTTATTTTCTCTTTTTATCTTCACTCTCTCTCTTATTCCCTCTTGTCAGCCTATAAGTATATTCAAGTCTCTCTGCTTTTCCCATTTTGAAAAACCTCTGCTTTCTCTTCAGGTTATTGATCTAGTTCCTTCTATTTCCAGTTAGTGAATGTAGTTTACACTCATTTTACTTTTCCTTTATTTGCTCCTCAGGCCACTTTGTTCAGCACCCATCATTTACCAAAATTTTTCTCATTAACATCAGAGACCTGGTTGCCAGTGATCTTTCATTTCCAGTGATCTGTCATTAGCCTCTTAGACCTCTCTGCTACAATGTGCTACTATTGACCACCACATCTTACAGCTTTCTTCCCATAGAGTGTGGCAGATACTTTCCTGGTTCCTCAACCTCTCTGATCATTCCTTTTAGTCTCCTTCATAGCCACTTCTTCCTCTTGGTATTCCTTGTCTTGTGTCCTTTCCTTACTCTACCTTTCTCCCTCTTAAACAAGTCCTATCCATTTTTTAGCTATTATGTACATGTTGATGACTTCCAAATCTTGAGCCCTATCTTTTCTCTTGACCTGGAAGCTTGCTTGCTGGACATTTTCATTTGGATGTCCTACAGAGAAATTCAACATGTTAGAAGGTAAACTAATCCTTTGTGTTCCACATCTCCCTTAATAATATTACTTACCCTTTGGTCACTCATAGTTGAAACCTCAAAGTCATCTTTTAGTTCTCCCTTTCACCTAACAACATTCATTTGATTACCAATCTGGTCAGTATTACCTATATATTGTATCTCCAATTATCCTCTATATCAGTACTCACTTTGGTTATTGTTTAGGTCTCGTAACTGATCTCCCTGAGCCCGAGACATCCATCTTCCACATTGCCGCTAGGCCTCTGCTTAAAATTCTTTACTTTTAGGAAAAGTCTAAGCTCCTTGATATAAAATTGAAAACCTGGTCCCAATCTTATCACTAGGGTGATTTTCTGCTTCATATCTCATACTACTTTCTCCTCACGTCACCCCCAACACACATGCTTTGCGTTTACATCTATGTGCCTTTACTCTTGCTATTCCCTTTGCTTAGAACAACTCTCCTCTTATTGTGTTAATCTCTGAGATGATTTAAATATCCATTTCTCTGTGAAAACCATTTTTCCCTTGTCTCCTGTGCCCTAGGCAGAATTATCTTGCTGCTTGTATAGCTCCTCGGTCATACCTCTATTATGAAACAGTTTTCTGGTTGCTTGTTGATAAATTTGCCTGCCTTTCTAGACTATGAGTTCCTGAAGGGCAGGAATCACACTTCTATTTTTGTAGGCCCAGCAACTAGTGAAATACTCTTTTAGACTGGGACCGGTTATTTGCTTCATTGAATGAATAAACAATACACTTTAGCCCTGTAGTCAGTGGAATCAAGGGTAAGTTACTGGGCCACTGCTGACTTTGAATCAGGGGCCACTAATGATGATCTTTGTGTATGCGGAATCCAGTAAGTCTTTACTTCCATGCTTGGGTCCTTTTTCAGTACCTTCCTAATCCCTTAGCTCTCAGATTCTAACCCTTTCTATCACTATCTTAGCTCTAAAACCTAACTGCCCAGAGGAGGTATAGTTCCCATAATCCTGCTGGGATGTTTCTTATCTTTGACAGGAGTAGTTATCCAAGGCTTTGCCTTTCTATCTGGTCTTTACTCTGCTTCCACTCTGGAGGAGATGGTCTCCTAAAATACTCCAGATACTAGAAGCTATATGACTTTCAACTACCCCCCCCGCCCAACCCACAGACTTATCTGATCTAGGAGTTGGTGAAGAAAGATAGCTGGAACTAAGTACAACTTTCCACCTCATTGTCAGGGCCTTGCAGACTCCCAGAAGGGCCCATGGAAGGGTGGGCAGCTGTCTCTAACCCTGGTGGTTCCTCCATCTGCTGTTTCACAATTACTTGAGCTTTTACTTTCTCCTCCTGCAGACTCCCCAGGAGTCCCTTTCTCCCCAGGAGAAAGGCCCCAGAATCAGTCAGTACTCAGACCCTCATCTCAAGTCTAAGCCAGATCATTCAAGAAAGGGTTTTCAGGCAGCCACTAGGGGGGCAGAAAGCTAGGAAAATAGGAAACTGGTCTCCTATGATTCTTAATTCTCATGGGAGCCAACTGCACCTAGGTGTGAAAATGATTACCTGTTACTGTTCTTTTTTTTTTTTCTTTTTTTTTAAAATAAAGATCCGACCCCGTGGCCTTGGTGTTATCAGCACCACATTCTCCCGAGTGAGCCATGGGCTGGCCCTTACTGTTGTTTCTTACTCTGGGGAAGAGACTCCTTCTGTCTCTATCGCAGCATAAGCCATATAGGCCTCTTCTTCCATCTCCATGCTGGCGTTTCCTCTACACACCCTGTACCCTCCCTTCACATTTCATAGTCCCCGCAGCTTAATACATACAGGAGGTGTACTATGTATATATTAATCATCAGAAGAGGTGCTTTAGGGGCTGGCCCGGTGGCGCACTGCGATAGTGCGCCGCTTGAGAAGCGCAGCAGCGCTCCTGCCGAGGGTTCGGATCCCACATACAGACCGGTTCCCGCTCACTGGCTGAGTGAGGCGCAGGAGGAATGCCGAGGGTTGCAATCCCGTTGCCGGTCCCGGTCCGGTACGGGGGCAACACTGAGGGTTGCGATCCGTTGCCGGACACGGAAAAAAAAAAAAAAAAGAAGAGGTGCTTTATGCCCCCTTGCCACAGCTCAGAGTTTCTATGCTGACCTCTGGTGGTGATTGTTCGTTTATTTTTTGGCAGCTGGCTGGTACCAGGATCCCAACCCTTGACCTTGGTGTTATCAGCACCGTGCTCTCCCAAGTGAGCCACCAGCCAGCCCCAATAGTTTAAATTATACCCTCCCTTTCCAGTTAATGGCCTTCTGGCAGATAATGGTGCATAAATTTTCTCAATAATCCATATTCAAATATTGTATTAAATAGAACTTTTTTAGGGGCCAGCTCGTGGCTCACTCGGTAGAGTGCAGTGCTGATAACACCAAGGCCGCGGGTTCGGATCCCATATAGGGATGGCCGGTTCGCTCACTGGCTGAGCGCAGTGCGGTGACACCAAGCCAAGGGTTGAGATCCCCTTACCAGTCATCTTTAAAAATAAATAAATAAATAAATAAATAAATAGGGCCGAACCCGTGGCTCACTCGGGAGAGTGCCGCGCTGGGAGCGCCAAGGCTGCAGGTTCGGATCCTATATAGGGATGGCTGGTGCGCTCACTGGCTGAGCGCAGTGCGGTGACACCAAGCCAAGGGTTACGATCTCCTTACTGGTCACAAGAAAAAAAATAAAAATTAAATAGAACTTTTTATTGCTGAATTTTGTATTTGTCTTCGGGTAGCATGGTGTAATACCAAGAGTTGAGTGGAGTGACCTCGGGCAACTTACCTAAGCTCAGTTTTCTTATAAATTGGAGATAATAATAAATATATTAGAGGGAAAATTAGATGAGATGATTGTAAAATGCATAGTCCTTAAGTGCGGAGTCCCTGTAGGTTTTGATTTTGTTTCGTTTTCTTTCAACCTCTTTACTCATTAAAAAAAAAAAGTCCCCCTAGCATATATTTATTTATTTTTTATTAAAGTGAAGTAAAATACAAAAAGAAAAAAAGTCCTTTCTGTACCCTAGCACATAGTAGGTGCTCAATAAAAATTTTGTGGGGCCGGCCCGTGGCTCACTCGGGAGAGTGCGGTGCTGATAACACCAAGGCCCCGGGTTCGGATCCCATATAGGGATGGCCGGTTCGCTCACTGGCTGAGTGTGGTGCTGACAACACCAAGTCAAGGGTTAAGATCCCCTTACCGGTCATCTTTTAAAAAATAAATAAATAAATAAATAAATAAAAATAAAAATCAGTTAAACTTAGAATGAAAATAACATAAAAGAGTATATAAGCTCTGTAAGTATATATTTCTACTTCTACTTCACCAGCCTGGGATACTAACAAGGTCACATCTCACTATCAAGAAATTCTTTCATTCTTTGGAGTCCCTTCATCCATGGGTTTATCCGGTCCAGGATATCAGTCGCTGCGCTACCAGCGCTGCACTCTCCCCAGTGCGCCATGGGGCCGGCCCCTTAATGTGATTTTTTAAATTGTAAAATATACATAACAAAATTTACAATTATAAACATTTTTAATGTGATTTTTTAAATTGTAAAATATACATAACAAAATTTACAATTATAAACATTTTTAATGTGATTTTTTAAATTGTAAAATATACATAACAAAATTTACAATTATAAACATTTTTAATGTGATTTTTTAACACTTGGAGCAATTTTGTATACTTTCTGATTCTTGAGTTTAGAAAACAGGGTCAACTCTGGTATGGGCTGTGAAGGGAGCTTCACAGGGAGCTGCAGACCTGAGCCCTGAATATGTGGGTTTGAAGGGATCTTGGGCAGAGCTGAATGGCTCTAAACATTTGACTTCACTTTGGTTTCCAGCCTGAGAAGGGCCAACAGGGTCCAGCACCTTCCTCCAAGGTCAGCAAAGGGCAGAGACTTGAAGTTAGGCATCACCGAGTTCTCAGCTGGACCTCCAAGGCCCTCTCCTTCCACTACGCAGAGAAAAGAGGAGGTGGCTGAAGAGAGGATGATACAAGATTGGTTCTCTGCTCCTCCCTTTCTTTCCCTGTTTTCCACACACCCACCCTCTCCCCCACAGCAGCCTTCTCTCCCACAGAGAATGGGATGGGATAGAGGGGGGCGGAGTTGGGGAATGAGGAATCAGAAGCCCAACAGTGTCCTGTATCTGAAGGAAGCTCTGTCAGGGACAGCTGTGCTGGCTCATGCTCTCCTCCTCCTCCTGCTACCATCCTTCAGCAGGAATGCTAGGGTCTCTGGGACTTTGGGCATTGTTTCCCACAGCTGTGCAAGGTAAGTGACTACTGGGAGGGGCAGGTTCTTTTCTACCCACCCAGTGAGAGAAGAGGTACCTGAAGCAGCAGCCATCCCTTTGGAAGAGTGGTGAGTGGGCTGGGTGAGTGACAGCAAAAGGTGGAGCCATGTGTCCCCCTGGTGGGGGTCAGGTTCCAGGCTTCTGCTGATCCTTTTTCCTCCTGTGGCTTTACCATACTGACCCTGAGATGTGAAATATGTTTTGTTTATCCTTTTGGCTATTGTTTTTGCCCCTGCATTTACTCTCATCTTGACTCCTTCCCTTTCCCCACCCTGGGACTCAGCACCCCCAAACAGGCGGACCTGTGTGTTCTTTGAGGCCCCTGGAGTGCAGGGAAGCACAAAGACACTGGGGGAACTGCTAGGTGCAGGACCAGGGCCCCCCAGGGTTATCCGCTGCCTCTACAGCCACTGCTGCTTTGGGATCTGGAACCTAACCCAAGACCGGGCACAGGTGGAGATGCAAGGTGAATGGCAAAGTATATGGCAGATGATAGCTAGGGTGGGAGACAGGCACATCCTGGGGTGTGGGTGGCAGCCAGAGGGGAAGGGGAGAAATGGAATGTGTGGAGGGAAAGAAAAGTCCATGTGAGATGGAAGGGATACCTCTGATAGAAAAGGGATTTATCCTCTCTTCCAAGACTCCATTGAGGTCTCTCTTTTGTTCCCTCTTTCTCTCCTCTTCCCCTAATCCCACCCCATCAGGATGCCGAGATAGTGATGAACCAGGCTGTGAGTCCCTCCATTGTGACCCAAGCCCACGAGCCCACCCCAGCCCCGACTCCACTCTCTTCACCTGCTCCTGTGGCACTGACTTCTGCAATGCCAATTACAGCCATCTACCTCCTCCCGGAAGCCCTAGGACTCCTGACTCCCAGGGTCCCCAGGCTGCCCCAGGTAGCCACCCAGGGGTGCTGAAGCCCAGTGGGGGCTGGGGCCCAGGTTAGGATGAGATATAAAACCAGGGCCAGTTCTCACCCTGCCCCCACCCCAAGCTTTTCTCCTTCTGGCCTTGAGAAGTTGGTTGCCCTGGTGACCAGGAGATAAGAGAGCTTGTGACCAGGTTGGGGGTGGGATGAAAAACAAGCTCTCTGAGGAGGGGGAGAGCAACAGAGGGGGTTTGGGGCAGGGCTCACCAGCCTTTGTTCTTGCCTTGATGTCCAGGTGAGTCCATCTGGATGGCAGTGGTGCTGCTAGGGCTGTTGCTCCTCCTGCTGCTGCTGCTGGGCAGTATCATCTTGGGTACTAATTTGTCCCATCCCTCCCTTGTGACCCCAAGACACTGCCCCAAAGCTCTGACCTTTCTCCAGGTACCCCTGACACCCATGGTCCTGGGATCGCTATAGTCTGACCCCCATTACCTCTCACAAAGCTCCCTTCCCACAAAGTCCCCTTTCGTGTCCCCATGCCTGTACACTCTAACCCTAAGACTTCTCTGTCGCAGCCCTGCTCCAGCGAAAGGCCTACAGAGTGCGAGGGGGAACAGATCCAGAGCCAGACTCAGGCAGGGACTGGAGTGAGGAGCTGCCGGAGCTGCCCGAGCTGTGCTTTTCCCAGGTGCCTCAGGAAGGGAGGGAAAGTCTCCTCCGGGTACTCCTGGAGGCTGTGCTGGGGAGGAATCCTTGCCCTGGTACTAGCTCAGAGGTCTGCACCCAGCACAGTGTCCCCACCAGGTAATCCGGGAAGGAGGTCACGCAGTTGTGTGGGCTGGACGGCTGCAAGGCAAGCTGGTAGCTATCAAGGCCTTCCCCCCGAGGGCTGGGGCCCAGTTCCGAGCTGAGAGAGCATTATACGAGCTACCAGGCCTACAGCATGACCATATCGTCCGCTTTATCACCGCCAGCCAGGGGAGCCCTGGCCCCCTGCCCTCTGGGCCCCTACTGGTACTGGAATTGCACCCCAAGGTGAGGACCAAGGAATGCATTTGTGGGGGCGGGGGGAGAAATCAAAGCAATATATATTCACAATCTTAAACAAAGCCATTGTTAAAGAAATATCTCCAGACATAGCCCTCCAAACTCATTCATATATTCATTCAACAAATATTTATGAACTATATGTCCAGTTGTGCTAGATGCTGGGAAAAACACACATAGTCCGTGCATTTACAGATTTTATAGACTAGCAGGAGAGACAGAAATGGATCAAGTGAACACAAAAATGTGTCAAATGTCTAGTGTGCCAAGTGCTAAAAGAGGACCGTAGCACTATAGGAATAATAAGATGTGACTTGAGAGGGAGAACAATGAGCAATAAGAATGAAGAGGGACAAGTCAGCAGGGGCTAGACCCACTGGCCTTATGGGCCTGCTGAAAATTTGGGGCTTTTTTAGTTTCTGTACCACTTCCTTTATACTTTGTTCTAGGCATTGCACTAGGCAAATTTTCATAATTAGCCTTCACAAACACACTGTGAGGTAGGAATTATTATCCACATGGAGCTCAGAAAAGGAAAGTCATTTGCCCAGGATCTATGTGACTCTAGAGGCTGACTCCTCATCATTGTGTTTACCACTTTTTTTGTGTGCCTTTCCTGTTTACCGCTCCATCAGGACTGCCTTTGTCCCTCTGTCCATGTGGAAGAGCTCCCCCCAATCCACTCCTTCACCTCATTGTAGTTCAGCCTCTTCAACCTGTTTCAGTGCCCAAATGCAGTAGCCCCTCCCTGGACTTTAGCAGCACCTACAGTTCTTCCACTTCTGAAATCTTGAATTCTGGCAAGTTCCCTCTTTGACCATGTACCCCCTGACCTAGCTCAGAAATCACTGTTTTTGTTTGTTTGACTTTCTCTGACTTCCCCAGGACTAAAGAATGACTTAAGTCCTTCTTCCTTTATGCCTCGTAGCACTCAGTTCATTTTCCCATCATGGGGTTTATTGCATTCTCTGCTTATATGTTATCATTATATCTTACCTGTCCCTGAGCCATCTTGGTATCTGACCACAATTCTTGGCACACTGAAGGTGCTCAATAATTGTTGAATGAGGGAGACTCTATTGCTTCTTTCCCTACAATTCCCACTTTCTCCCCACCTGCTGCTCTACTATCCACCAGCTCTACCCATTCATGTCTATACAGGCCTGACACCTCAGGCCAGATGGCTCAAGAAGGATGCCCCTGACTAGCTTGCCCCATCTCCTCTGTTTCCATCTTTGCCCCAAGTCTTCTGAGTCAATATGAGATGGTGATTAATAATAAGTAATGCTTAGGGCCGGCCTGTGGCTCACTTGGGAGAGTGTGGTGCTGATAACACTAAGGCCACGGGTTCGGATCATTATACAGTGATGGCCGGTTAGCTCACTTGGGAGAGCGTGGTGCTGACAACACCGAGTCAAGGGTTAAGATCCCCTTACCAGTCATCTTTAACAACAACAACAATAATAATAATAATAATAATGTGACCCTTGAGTAGACTGCTTAGATTCAAGTTCCACATTTTTCTCAACAACTGATTTCAAGCAATTTTACTTAGCTCTCTCTAAAGCTCCTCATCTGTAAAATGCAGGTGATAAGAGTATTTTCCTCCCAGAGTTGACATGAAAAATATAGGAGGACTTGTGCACAAAGCCTGGACGACAGTAATACTCAGTACACTAGACCTAGAGTTACTATTTTTCATGTCAATCTAACTGATACACATTCTCACTCCTCCACTGTCTCTTGTCTTGACCTACATCTGTCAGTGTGTCTGTCTGCTGGAGAGATGGAGGGGGAAGTCTGTCAATTGATCTCTGCTCCCTGGAATGGATCTGCCACTTCCAGCTTTGTGTGCCGTTCTCTTCTCTCTGCTTTTCCCCAGGGCTCCCTCTGCCACTACTTGACCCAGCACACCAGTGACTGGGGAAGTTCCCTGCGGATGGCACTGTCCCTGGCCCAGGGCCTGGCATTTCTACATGAGGAGCGCTGGCAGGATGGTGGGTGAGCAGGGAGCGGGAAGCCAGGGGAGTCATGAGCCATACTGCTATGTTTCTGATTTTCCCTTAGCTTGGAGGGGAAGAACTGGGTCAAAAGAGAAAAGAAGATCTATGTCCCTTCAACCTTGGATTCCCCCACAGGCCAATATAAACCAGGTATTGCCCATCGAGATCTGAGCAGCCAGAATGTGCTCATTCGGGAAGATGGGTCATGTGCCATTGGAGACCTGGGCCTTGCCTTGGTACTCCCTGGCCTCATTCAGCCCCCTGCGTGGACCCCTACTCAACCCCGAGGCCCAGCTGCCATCATGGAGGTGAGTATTCTGGGTAAGGATGATGGTGGTGCTGCTGATGGAGATGCAACTTTTGCTATGGCAACAGTGCCACAGTACCCATAGCATTTGGGACATTGCTGAATCTGTAGTTGGGGGGATGTTTCATGAACCAGCACTGCAGTGAGGGTTGCCCCAGAGATGATTCTTGGCCCTTCACACCTTGCTCTCTAGGCGGGCACCCAGAGGTACATGGCGCCAGAGCTCCTGGACAAGACTCTCGACCTACAGGACTGGGGCACAGCCCTCCGGCGAGCTGATGTTTACTCTCTGGCTCTGCTCCTGTGGGAAATCCTGAGCCGCTGCCTAGATTTGAGGCCTGGTAAGGATGGGTGGAACAGTTTCTTTCCCTGGTGCTGTACCTGCCCATTCTAGGCTCACCTGTCTCCTGATCTGGCTCCCAGAAAACTCTGATCTTCTCCCCCTTGGCCTCTCTACCTGAGAGGCGCTCCAGGCCTAACTGACACCTGTCCCCTACACCTTCCCCAAGACAGCAGACCACCACCCTTCCAATTGGCTTATGAGGCAGAACTGGGCAGCACCCCTACCACCTGTGAGCTATGGGCCTTGGCAGTGGAGGAGAGGAGGCGCCCCTACATCCCATCTACCTGGTGCTGCTTTGCCACAGTAAGAAGACACAGGCTGGTGGGCTGGGGACCTGGAGAGTGGGGGCTGGGCATGGGCTTCAAGGACTTCTCTGCCAGGACCAGTACCTCTACTCCTATCTCCTCTCATCTTCCACCAATCTTGGTTCATGTTCACCTGGAACTAGGCAAACTTGTTCTGGTTCTCTTCCACCCTAAGTCTCACATAGTTCATTCCATCCACCTGAGACACACTCCTTCCTCCTGCTCAACCTTGCCCAATCTGTCCCTCTCCTCTCTACCATCAGTTAGCTCTGCTTCTCAGTCCCCTCCTCTAGGAAGCTCCCCCCCCGCCCAGCTTTTCTTCTGCCCTGAGCTCTGCCCCCAAGATGGTTCCTCTCCAGGTACAGCGAAGACCAAATTTCAATCCAATAGTTTCTTATCCTGTCTTAGATATTTGTGTTTCTTCTGTGGCCCAATAAAAGCTAGTTCTAGGTATAAAGGGTTAGAACTGTGGCCTCACAGTGAAAGTTCAGGGTCTGCACAAATAATTTCCTAGCAGGATGCCCCTGCTGTGGCCCAATAAAAGCTAGTTCTAGGTATAAAGGGTTAAAACTGTGGCCTCACAGTGAAAGTTCAGGGTCTGCACAAATAATTTCCTAGCAGGATGCCCCTTCTCCTGCTACCTGGGTTGAATTTTCCACTGCAGAAATGTCTGTTGGGTTAAATGACAGAAGCTGGGGCTGGCCTGTGGCTCACTTGGGAGAGTGTGGTGCTGATAACACCAAGGCCCTGGGTTCGGATCCCTATATAGGGATGGCCGGTTAGCTCACTTTGGAGAGCGTGGTGCTGACAGCACCAAGTCAAAGGTTAAGATCTCCTTACTGGTCATCTTTCAAAAAAAAAAATTTTTTTTTAATTAAAAAATTAAAATAAATAAATAAATAAATCACAGAGCTAGGCATTGTTTGCAGAAGACTCTGGTTACTTGAGAGGAAGGAGAGTAATTTCCCATTAGCATGGTAAGCTGTCAACCTGAATTAGCTCCTCAAGGTGGACCATATGGAAGGTACCCAGAGAGTCTGTCTCATAGGGAACAAGACTCAGAGGACTGGATTCCAGTGACCAGGAGAGAAGGGAACCTCCAGGAAGGATCAGAAATGTAGTGTTGAAAACAGGGGAGGGGCTACCAGTTATTTCAGTTGGTTAGAGTGTGGTGTTAAAACACCAAGGTCAAGGACTTGAATCCACTTACTGGCCAACCGCCCCTCTCCAAAAAAGAAAAAAAAAGAAAATGGGAATGGTGAACATTGAAGATACCTTTTAACCCTGGGGGCCAGTCAAGATTGTGGGATCAAGTCTGCCTCCCAGTCCTTCTTCCCAGGACCCCAGCGGGCTGAGGGAGCTCCTTGAGGACTGTTGGGATGCAGATCCAGAAGCACGGCTGACAGCTGAGTGTGTACAGCAGCGTCTGGCTGCCCTGGCCTATCCTCAGGAGCCCCACCCCTTCCCAGAGGGCTATCCACACAGCTGCCCACATCTCTGCCCAGAAGACTGTCCTTCAACTCCTACCCCTGCCATTCTCCCCTGTAGGCCTCAGCTAAGTGCCTCCCACTTCAGTGTTCAGGAATGCCCTTGCTCCAGGAACCCTCAACCTGCTGGCACCATTTCTCACGTGTAAATATGCAGCTTATGTGTAATCTGTGTACATACAAACATAAATATAGTGACTGTATACCTGGTCTGATTTGCCTCACCACTGCCTTTCCCACTTGCTCAATCCTTGGATCCTCCTGTGGGCATCTAGTCCATGGCAGTTCCAATGAGTGACCAGGGTTTATTGACAGGAAAGTCAATAAAGTCAGCTTCTTGACTCATATCCTTGGGCCTTCTCCTTTCCTGTAATCCTGGGTCCCTCCTGTCTCTTTTCCTTCTCCTCCACCAGCATGTATTTTTAAACAATGAGATTTCATATTGGGCACTTGGAAAAGAAGGGTAAACACAGTGAAGTCACTGCCCTGAAGGTGCTCAAAGGTCTACAACTCACATTGTTGGAGACCTGTACAGTGTCCTGCGGGTAACAGAAGAGGCTTGAGCAGAAAGGCATCACAGAGCACAGGATGCATGAGTTGGGTCTTGACTGAGTGGGAGGTTCACAGGAGCACTGAGGGCAGTAGGGTACTCCTGGCTCAGTAAGGTGTGATAACACATGGTATAGGAAGAAACTACAGGTAATCTGGGTATATGGTGGGGAGAGAGCGGAGGGGACATGGAGAACTGTAGGCAAGGCCATGTGAGCCCTGCTGAGAAGTTCTTCCTCCATGTCTTTTCTTCATGTGTGTTTTCTTTACTGGCTTTTCTTTCCCACCCAGCCATCATTAACATTGGGTACCCCTTAAGGTAAGCCCAGTTGCAGGTACCTGATTTACAGCCCTAGCACAATTTCTAACTACCCGAGCGCCCTTGGGCAAGTTACTTCCTCTTTCTAGCCTTCAGGTTTCTTTTTTGTCAAATAAGGGTGTTGGAGGCCTTCTGGCTTAACTCCAAGAGTAGTGATGGTGATGCAGGGGCGGGGGTTTGACTTCACTACAAAAGGATTGCTTCCTGATCAGTGACCAACTAGCTGTACGTTTTTTGGACAAGTTACTTAACCCTCTAAATCTCACTTTTATCATTTGTAAAAATATGAATAAAAACACCTACCTTGCTTGCAGAGTCAATTCAGGGTGAAAAGGAGAGGTGACAGATCTTGCCCAGCATCTAGGTTTAGTGAACACTTTGTAAATAGCAGCAATCATGACTGAGCATTCAGATCATCTCCAGCCCCTTTCTGGCTTGGTTGTTCTAGAGTTCTGAGATTAGCCTCTGGAGAGCCTGTATACTTTCAAGTCCTAAGACTCAACCTTCCTTCAGACCCAGATCTCCAGTTCTCTACAAAACACTATTATTTGGATAGGTAGCCACCACCTGAAACTAAGCTTATCTTTTTTATTTTTTATTTTATTTTTAACATATCTTTTTTTTATTTTGCAGCAGGCCAGTATGGGAGTCTGAACACTTGACCTTGGTATTATAACACTGTGCTCTAACCAACTGATCTAACTGGCCAGCCCTGAAACTAAACATATCCGATCCAAGCTCTTACCTCCCCCTCACCTAACACTGAAGGGCCCCAACTTTCTGTTGGTTCTAGAGGATCCCCACCATGATGGTCTTCTTGTCCTCTCCTGTGACCCAGCTTGTTTCGCCCATACCCAGTCAGTTCTCGAGTCCCACTGAGGCTGCCTGGGCAGGGTCTGCTTCTGAACACTATCCTCCTTTCCTTCCTCCTAGGCCTGGCAGTCCCCAACTACTGCAGTTACCTCTTGGCCGCCTATCCCCCCCACTCCCTATTCTAGGCTAAACACTCTGGGTAATCTTTAAACACATCTTTCATTATGTGTTGCCTTTGCTCAACAAGTCTACCTGCATTTTCCATGACAATCCTGTGAGCTGATCACCATTTACAAAGGAGAAAACCAGGTGCTCAGAGAAGTTTAGAAATGTGTCTAAGGTCACACAGATTTTAATTAACAGAGCAACGATTTTCAGCCACTAAAAATGATGTTTAGGGGGCCGGCCCGGTGGCGCACTGCTACAGTGCGCCGCTTGGGAGCGCAGCGGCGCTCCCGCCGAGGGTTCGGATCCCACATACAGACCAGTTCCCGCTCACTGGCTGAGCGAGGGGTGGGCGCAGCACTGAGGGTTGCAATCCCGTTGCCGGTCCCGGTCCGGTACGGGCGCAACACTGAGGGTTGCGGTCTGTTGCCGGACACGAAAAAAGACAAAAAGGAAAAAAAAAAAAATGATGTTTAATGGGCTGGCTGGTAGGGCTGGCCCGTGGCTCACTTCGGAGAGCGTGGTGCTAGCAACACCAAGTCAAGGATTAAAATTCCCTTACTGGTCATCTTAAAAAAAAAAGGGGGGTGGGCTGACTGGTTAGCTCAGTTGGTTAGAGCACAGTGTTGTAACACCAAGGTCAAGGGTTTGGATCCCCTCCAAGCCAGCTGCCAAAACCAAAGACAAACAAACAAAATGATGTTTATAAAAACTCCATAAATTATAGAAATGGATAATGTCATGTGAAAAGAATGTACAAACATGATGACAAGCATAAGGCTATGTTAATCAAAAATAAACCTATGATCACAAGAGAAAGAGACAAATCCCAATAAAGGGACATTTTATGAAATACCTGACCAGTACTGCTCAAAACTAGCAACGTCATGGGCCGGCCCGGTGGCACACTGCTACAGTGCGCTGCTTGAGAGTGTGGCGGCGCTCCCGCCGAGGGTTCGGATCCCACATACAGACCGGCCGCTCACTGGCTGAGCGAGGTGCAGGCGCAACACCGAGGGTTGCGATCCCGTTGCCGGTCCTGGTCCGGTACGGGCGCGACACTGAGGGTTGCGATCCGTTGCCGGTCACAAAAAAAGACAAAAAGGAAAAAAAAAAAACAAAACTAGCAAGGTCATCAAAAACAAAGAAAGTCTAAAAATCTGTCACAACCAAGAAGAACTTAAGGAGACATGATGACTAAATGTAATGTGGTATCCTGGATGAGATCCCAGAACAGAAAAAGGACACTGGGCAAAAACTAAAGAAACCTGAATAAAGTATGGAGTTTATTTAATGATCATGTATCTACATTGGTTCATTAATTGTAACAAACATATAATACTAATCTAAGATGTTTGTAATGGGGGAACTGGGTGAGGGGTACACCCATTTGTGATGGAAACTCTGTACTATTGATAGAGTTTGGATGTGTTGTTCCCCCAAAACTGATGTGGAAATCTGATCCCCAATGTGGCAATATTGGGAGCTCTCTGAGTCATGGGGGCAGATCCCTCATGAATGGATTAATGCTCTCTTTGGGGGGTAGGGGTAGTGAGAGAGTTCTTGCTTTATTAGTTCGTGCGAGAGCTAGTTGTTTATAGGATCCTGGCACCTCCCCTCTCTCTCTCTTGCTTCTTTCCTCTCGCCACCTAATTTGCTTGTACCTTCGGGCTACCTGCCACATTCCACCCTGAGTAGAAGCAGCCTGAGGCCTGTGCCAGATGCAGCTGTCCCAGAATTGTAAGCCAAATAAACCTCTGTTCTTTATGAATTACCCAGTCTCAGGTATTCTGTTATAGCAAAACTAAAACGGATTAATACAACTATCTCCACAATTTTTCTGTAAATCTAAATCAGATTGAGAGGTACTACTTTGGGAGCAATCCCCAGAGTTCTCCTTACTTGTTAAAAGTATAAAGCCTTTTCCTCCTACCCTGAAAAATAAATAAATAAACAAACAAACAAATAAACGGTCCTAAAAATTAAAGTTTATGGAAAAAACAAAAAACAGACAATGCCTATGTCCCAAACTTCAGAGAGACCATGAATACAAAGACAAAGGGAAGGTTGTGGTAAGTATTAAAGTTTTTACTTGCAGTATTTATGAATAGATCTGTTGTAATATGTTATATTGAAGGGATCACTAACATAAAAGCTACAAAAACCTAGATTATAATCTTGGCTTTCCCATCTGAGAGTTTTTAGAAAAGTTCATTTATTTAATTTTCTCAGGAAGTTGAATGAATGATTGTCTAAGTCATTTCCAACCCTATAATTCTATAATTCTGTGATAAAATATGAAAGTCCCGATTGCAAAGATTACCTCACCAAATCCAGTGTTTGCCTCTTTCCTGCAGGAAGGTTAAAATCATTCTTGTCTAATAATCATAATTCTTAATATTAATGATAATAGTGATAATAATATACATTAACATGTAGTAAGTGCTCATTATGTGATAGGTACAAGATTATTTCATCACAACAAGCTGATGAGGTAGGTACCATTGCCACCATTTTACAAATAAGGGAATTGGTTCTCCAAGAGATTAAATAACTTATTCAAGCTTACACAATAAGTGACAAAGTCAGGATTTGAATCCAAGTCTGTCTTGACTGACTCCAGGACCACCATGCTCTATTATTTTTTTTGGGGGGGGGGTTGTCTTTTTTGTGACCGGTAAGAGGATCACAACCCTTGGTGTGGTGTCACCCACACCGCGCTCAGCCAGTGAGCGCACCGGCCATTCCTATATAGGATCCAAACCCGCGGCGGGACCGTTGCTGCGCTCCCAGCGCCACACTCTCCCGAGTGCGCCACGGGGCCAGCCCACACCATGCTCTATTCTTCCTTGTCTTCTCATTCATTCATTCACTCACCCGGTTATTCATTTAAAATTTTATCCATTGATTCCCTCCTACGTATCTGGCACTGTTTGAAGTGTCAGGTGTTAATGGATATACTCCCTGCTTTCAAGAAGCTCACAGTCTAATGTAGGAAGCTGACATTAATCAAGTAATTACTAATAAATGTATAATTACAAACTGAGATATGTATGCTAAAGGTAAGGCAGGATTCTCCCATATGGTATAATAAAGAAACTTCACCTGACTAGGGTATCAAGGAGGCTTCCCTGAAGAAGTGATCCTGGAGCTGAGAGCTGATGAATGAGCAGGAGTTAACTAGGCAATGTGGAGAGGGATGGAGAAAGCACTCAAGGCTGAAGGGGCAATAAATGTGAAGAACTTCTTCAAAAAGAACCTTTCTAGAAGCTTGAAAAATGCCCATGGGCTGGAAGGGCAGAAAGTCAGGGGTGATTTGTATGAGAGGAGGCCAGAGAGGTATCAGGGCCTGACAATGCCAGGCATTGCAGGAATAAGGTTTTGAGTCTTGCTTTGTTGGTCAAGTTGGAGAAAACAGATTGCTGGTGAGAATCTAAATAAATCTCTATGGAAGGTAATTCATCAATATCTATAAAAAGTACAAATATCTAAAATGACGTATATGTAAAGTTATTTATTTAAACATTTTTTTTTTTTTTTCTTTTTGTCTTTTTTCGTGACCGGCAACGGATCACAACCCTCAGTGTCGCGCCCGTACTGGACCGGGACCGGCAACGGGATCGGAACCCTCAGTGCTGTGCCCACACCTCGCTCAGCCAGTGAGCGGGAACCGGTCTGTATGTGGGATCCGAACCCTCAGCGGGAGCACCGCCGCACTCCGAAGCGGCACACTCTCCAGTGCACCACCGGGCCGGCCCAGTATGATTACTATTCAAGTTACTAAGTATCAGAGGTAGAAATTG
>NW_007726171.1:143881-156141 GCF_000696425.1 Galeopterus variegatus
TGTGCCCACACCTCGCTCAGCCAGTGAGCGGGAACCGGTCTGTATGTGGGATCCGAACCCTCGGCGGGAGCGCCGCAGCGCTCCCAAGTGGCGCACCGTAGCAGTGTGCCAACGGGCTGGCCCTAAACATTGTTTTTAATAGAAGATTGAAACTAGCGTAAATGCTTGTTGACAGGGGACTGTTTAAATTGATTACAGTACATAATAGGAAAGAATAAAATGCAGTTGTGAAAAAGACTGAGGACACACTCTTTTTTTTTTTTTTTTAAAAAAGACGACCAGTAAGGGGATCTTTTTTTGTTGTCCTTTTTGAGACCGGCTGCACCGCGCTCAGCCAGTGAGAGCTGTGAGTGCACCAGTCATCCCTACACAGGATCCAAACTCGCGGCGGGAGTGCCGCTCGCTCCCAGCGCCACACTCTCCTGAGTGCGCCACGGGCTCAGCCCTTGGTAGGGGGATCTTAACCCTTGACTTGGTGTTGTCAGCACCACGCTCAGCCAGTGAGCGAACCGGCCATCCCTATATAGGGATCCGAACCCGTGGCCTTAGGTGTTATCAGCACTGCACTCTCCCGAGTGAGCCACGGGCCAGCCCTTGAAGTATTTAACTTCTAAAACGCGCCATGTTCATGCAGGCACATTAATAACATCATTCTCACTCAGTTGGTTAGAGCGCGGTGTTATAACACAAAGGTCAAGGGTTTGGATCCCTGTACCAGCCAGTCGCAAAAAAAAAAAAAAAAAAAGATGAACGGTAAGGGGATCTTAACCCTTGACTTGGTGGTGTCAACACCACGTTCGGCCATTGAGTGAACCAGCCATCCTTAGATAGGGGTCCGAACCCGTAGCCTTGGTGTTATCAGCACCACACTCTCCCGAGTGAGCCACGGGCTGGCCCAGCACTTTATTTTAAAACAGACTTCCTGTTAGAAGATTTTTCCCAACTGTAGGCTAATATAAGTGTTCCTAGCACATTTAAGGTGGGCTAGTTGGTGAGGTTGGGTGTATTAAATGCATTTTCGATTTAGGATATTTTCAATTTATAATGGGTTTAGAGATCGGGTTGTAATCTCACTGTAAGTTGAAGAGCATCTGTATTTATTTATTTATTTTTATTTATTATTTTTTTTTCCTTTTTTTGTCTTTTTTCGTTACTGGCAACGGATCGCAACCCTCAGTGTCACGCCCGTACCGGACCGGGACCGGCAATGGGAGCGCAACCCTCGGTGTTGCGCTCGCACCTCGCTCAGCCAGTGAGTGGCCGGTCTGTATGTCAGATCCGAACCCTCGGTGGGAGCGCCACCACGCTCCCGAGCGGCGCACTGTAGCAGTGCGCCACCGGGCCAGCCCAGAAGAGCATCTGTATTTAATTTCCATCATGGTTTATTCTTTCAGCTAGTTATTTGGAAGACTTTTTTTTTTTTTTTTTCAATTCCAGGTATATGTTTATTTATATCTTACATTGTGGTCTGATAATATGGTATTATACAGTTCTTTGAAATTTGCATTAGGCCGGCCCGTGGCTCACTCGGGAGAGTGCGGTGCTGATAACACCAAGGCCACGGGTTCGGATCCTATATAGGGATGGCCGGTTTTCTCAATGGCTGAGCGTGGTGCTGACAACACCAAGCCAAGGGTTGAGATCCCCTTACCGGTCATCTTTTAAAAAAAAAAAAAAAAAGAATGAGCAGTCTTGAAGTTTTGGGCACATAGTTCTATATATGTTTATTAGATCAAGTTTGTTAGTAGTGGTAAAAGAAAAAAATAAAAAGGAAGGAAGGAAGGAGAAAAAGAAAGAGAGAGAGAAACAGAGAAAGAAGAAAGGAAGGAAGGAATGAAGGAAGGCAGACAGCCAGGCCATCGAAGCAATCCAGGCGAGAGATTATGGCAGGTTGGGAGCAGGGAAGATGGCGGAAAGTAGAGAGGTTCTAGATGCTCTTGGGAGACAAAATTGGTAATTCGTTGGTGTTGGATTGGGGCAGGGGCGGGGGGGGGGGATGAAAAAGAGAGAGGCATCAAGAATGATCTCTTTGGTTTCCGGCTTCGGCAACTCGACAGGTGGCGGAGCTATGCAATTGAGATAGGGAATCCTAGGAGAGATTAAGAAATCTCTTTTCCCTAGGGATGTTTCCTTGCTTCCCGTGGGGGATAAGAGGGATCTGACAATACTGAGGCTTGGGGCTGGAGTCACCAGCTCTTCTGCACTTGCCTAGAGCTCTTTATATATAGGTATTACACCACTTATCATGGTGTAGTCTCATTACAAGGTATTACTGCACTCACTGAACTGCTAGCTCAGAAAGGTAGGGCGGTCTGAAAGACTGACCAGCAACTGGCTCCTTCCTTCTTGCCCCATCTTTTAGCCCCACCCCCAGGAGATTTCCGACCAGCTGGATTCTCCCTAAAGAGCTCCGCTCCGCCCCTAGAGCCACCTTTTCTTTCTAGTCAAACAGGACTAGAGTGATTGACTAGTCTATTCTCCAATCATCATGCCTAGTAACCATATAACTACCAATTAGACGGTAGCAGAGGCGTGTGCCGAAGCCTGCGCAGGTGGTGACCAGGAAGTGAGAGCCGAGATTGGGAAGAAGGACGAATCAAGCCCAACGCTGGAAAGGTGATGGGGCATCTGGATTTCCCAAATTCCTCCTTTCCCCATTACAGGGTCAGGGGTACCTTCGCAGCTTGGAGCTAGGATCTACATTTACCCTTTTGATGCAGGAGGGGGTGTGTGTCTACTTATTTAAGCGTTTGAAGATCTTTCTTGAGTTCCCTTCCTCTCGCTTCGCCTCGAGGCTTGTCTTTCTCCTAGCCTGAGGTGGGGGTCCTCCCCGGGTGGGCGGAAAAGTTGTTTGAGATCCTTTTTTGCCCAGCGGGTGACTTAAGTTTTCAGGGAAAGAGATGAGTGATGGGATCCGAGATTCTCGGACTCTGCGGCCTTCCGAGGAGTTAGCCACCTCCAGCTGCGGCCAGAGGTAGAGGAAGGTGGAGGGGCCCTGGGAACTAGATTCCTGTAGTTAGGAAACTAGGAATAAAGTAGTTGTTGAGGGCAAAGGAACGAGTAGAAAGAACCATGTGTTATGTGGAGATCTCGGTAGTTCTGTAAATGGGAGAGCCTACTGTGGGGCGGGAGACGTTGGGGTTGGGGATTGGGGCTTGGGCTCTAAATCCCCTTCCCACCTCTGGGCCTCCAGCTTTTTGACTCATTTCTTTCTCCTCAGGCTGGGGAAAACACCTGAACATGTGGAATCCTAATACCGGTAGGTGTTTGAAAGCTCTCTTCTCCCACCCTAACCCTTTTTAAGATGGAATGCACAAGAGGAAGTTTCTGTGTCAGATCCCCACCCCCACTACTGCCTCTCCGCTCACACGCAAAGGCAAAGTCCTTGGACCACAGCGGACCAATTCTTTTTGTCTTTCCTAAGAGTACACTGTCTCTTTGTCTCCCCAGCCCTTCCAAGGATGTTCCCCTTTTTCTTCCCAACTCAGGTTTGTCTCCCCTACCCTCCATTCTCCTTCCTCACCTTTCCATTTTCCTTCAAGTATTGGGTGAGAATGTGACTTTTTGTTGTTTGTTGTCAAAGGCTATAATCTTTATTCTCTGCTTCTTCCACCAGGGCAGCCAGGGCCAAATCCGTATCCCCCCAACGTCAGGTACCCTGGAGGTCCCAATCCTGCCCATCCACCACCTGTCAATCCGGCCTTTCCTCCAGGCCCCTTTCCCACTCCCCCAGGAGCTCCCCAGGGGAATCCAGCTTTTCCCCCAGGTGGGCCCCCTCATCCTGTGCCACAGCCAGGGTATCCAGGATGCCAACCCTCAGGTCCCTACCCTCCTCCACATCCACCACCTGCCCCTGGCATGCCTCCTGTTAATCCCTTGGCTCCTGGCATGGTAGCACCAGGAATGATGATGGACAAGAAGATAAGGAAGAAAATGAAGAAAGCCCATAAAAAGATGCACAAACACCACAAGCATGGCAAGGTCAGTGCCTTCTGAAGTCTGGCTAGGAAAGGGGTGCTCCCTCAGAGGGACTAGGCAGGCAGGGGTTGGGTGAGAGGATTCACAGTCTGTGGACATGGGGGATGGCAATTGTGTTTCTCTGGTAGATGGTTCTTCCCTTTTGTAAGATTATGGGAAGATTCTGATAATCTTGAAAAGAAATACCAGGCTCCTCCTATTTCGAAGGGGATAGTGTGAGCCTTAAAATGTCTATCAGAATCAAAAGCCCATCTTCTCTGCCTTATTCTGTCCAAAATCTTTTTTTTTTTTTTTCCTTTTTGTCTTTTTTCGTGACTGGTAACGGGATTGCAACCCTCGGTGTCGCACCCGCACCGCTCTCAACCAGTGAGCGGACCGGTCTCTATATGGGATCCAAACCCTCGGTGGGAGCACCGCCGCGCTCCCAAGCGCCACACTCTACAGAGTGCGCCACCGGGCCGGCCCCTGTCCAAAAACTTTTGCTCCCCCATACCCAGGAGAATGTTTTAGCAAGTTGGACATACCCTCTGAGGTAAAAGTGTCAATTAATAGGGTCAGACTTTGACCAAGCAAAGTGGTGTATAATGATTAACAGAATAATAATCTGGACCTAGTTCCAGGAGTTCTTTCTCTCCTTCAATGTTCTTAGGGTGTTGTGTTAGTTACATGGGCCTTTTGTCCTACCATCCAGCGGGGAAACTGAGGATGAGAGCAATTAATGACTTAGCCTCAAACAAAGCCTAGAGTTAAGGGGTTTCATAGCCCCAAGGCTAAATATCTTTGTTCTAGAAGAGTACTAATTAATTAGCAAGGGTAAGAGCTGCTCTGAGGACAACTCCAGAAGGATTAAACCAACCTGGATCTTGAGGAAGCCTGACATTTTACTGCATTTAGTATTTATTTGCCTTGTGGATTTGGGCTCTAGTTCCTGATGCTGTGTCTTTGGTAGAAGTCTGAGGGGAAGGAAAGGTGAGATTGAATGGGCAGAATTAGCCTGGAAAGACTAAAAGATGTTTTTAATGGTAGTGTTGATGGGAGTATGCATGTAAGGAACCTTGAATAGGACTCCTCCAGCCATTTTTCCCACCTTCCTCACTTTCTCCCAGTTGGGGCTTAGGAAAAAGTAGAGATATGTGCACACACAAGCTGTTTCTACTCTTTTTTTTTAGATTTGTAAAATCTAGTTTCTTAAGGCCGGCCCGTGGCTCACTCGGTAGAGTGCGGTGCTGATAACACCAAGGCCACGGGTTCGGATCCTATATAGGGATGGCCGGTTTGCTCACTAGCTGAGCATGTTGCTGACAACACCAAGCCAAGGGTTGAGATCCCCTTACCGGTCATCTTTTAAAAAAAAAAAAAAAAAAAAATCTAGTTTCTTAGATTTGGAGGGACTTTGCATGTAGCTAACGAATAAACATTTATAAGGTAGCAGCTATTTCCTAGCATTGTACTATGCGTGTACCTATAATTTACTCCTTGCCTCGGCCTTGGTTCAGGTTAGGAAAGTTGGAAACTTGCTCCAAAGGCAATATGTTAAATTCTGTGCAATGATTTAGGATGGTTTAATCCATTCCTATATGCTCACTGCTGAAGGAAACCCTTGATTTTGTTGTTTAAGGAACAGTCTTGTTCAAAATTCCTGACCTTAAGGAAGTAAGGGTTGGGTGGAGAGGTGGGGCACCAAAGAATGGCCCATGAAGTGATCAAAGGTTATTTGGATCTTGGGTGGGGCCGGCCCATGGCTCACTCGGTGTGGTGCTGATAACACCAAGGCCACGGGCTCAGATCCCATATAGGGATGGCTGGTTTGCTCACTGGGTGAGCATGGTGCTGACAACACCAAGTCAAGGGTTGAGATCCCCTTACCGGTCATCTTTTGAAAAAAAAATAATAATAAAATAAAAAATAAAAAAAAAGGTTATTTGGATCTGATGCTCTCTCCTTTCCCCTTTCCTCTTGCAGCATTCCTCCTCTTCCTCTTCCAGCAGTGACTCTGACTGAATACAGGATGTGGACCCTTCCCTCAAGTCTCACCAGTTCTGCTCTTCCCATAAAGCTCCAGATGTCATGTTGCACTGGGGGAAATTAGCCCTTGTGCCCCCAGTCCTCACTCCCACCTGAGCCTTACCCTGCTGTTCAGTACTGACTGGTTAGAGAAAATGGGAAGAGGATTACCATCGGCTAGCAAAGGCCATCTTATGGCTTCTTGGATAGATCTTATAGATGATGAGCTTAGCAGAGGAGCTGTTTTTTGAAGATGATGAAATTTGGAGATAAATGTTGAAGTTTAAAATCTGTAAGATGTGATTTTTTAACTTCCTTTTGTAATAATTGTGGTTTGGGGGTTTTGTGGGAATTTAATTATGAAGACCTGTGCCTATTTTGTAATGGTGGCACACTTAGGTGATTTAGTGGCAAATACATTTCCCAGCAGGCGTTTTTTTTTGGCACCATGCTCTAACCAAGTAACCGGCCACCAGCTAGCACACCTTTTATTGATTGCACTAACTGTAAGGCTGCTGGGAAGTAGAGTCAATTTGGTTGAACTTTGATTTCCATTTTGGAACCTAGTCTCTACTCAATAGCCTATCTCAGGTCCTACTCTCATTCTCCAACTCTTGAGTCTAAATAAAGCTACTTCTTCTGGTCTCTGTTCACCTGTGCCATTAACTTGATTTAGCCCAGCACATTTTACTATTTTTGCTACCCTTCCACAGACCCTTTAAAGTGTATCAGTTTTATAGGAAGGAACCAGAGCATCAATGAGAAAGACACCATAGGAGGGTACTTCAAAAAGTTCATGGAAAGATTTGTATTATCTTTTAATTCTATTTTCCCATGAATTTTTGACATTCCCTCATACTATTCCTATGTTTCTTAAGTGAGAGAAACCCTCAGAATTGGTTCAGACTGGGGCTGGCTGGTTAGCTCAGTTGGTTAGAGTGCCGCCTTATAACACCAAGGTTATGGGTTCAGATCCCAGTACCTACCAGCCTCAAAAAAACAAACAAAAACCCCCACCAAACCGTTGGTTCAAATTCAGACTTAGTGGCATGAATCTTTATCGTCTTCACTTGGATGGGTATAGGGCTTTAGCATATGTTTTCATATCTGCTACAGAGGTTCTCAACCCTGGTTGCCCATCAGCTAATGTGGGGCATTGCCCCAAATCTACTGAATAAGACTCTTTAAGGATGTGGCCCTACAAATCAGTATTTTTTTTTTTTTCCTTTTTTTGTCTTTTTTCGTGACCGGCAACGGATCGCAACCCTCAGTGTCGCGCCCGTACCGGACCGGGACCAGCAACGGGATCGCAACCCTCGGTGTTGCGCCCGCACCTCGCTCAGCCAGTGAGCGGCCGGTCTGTATGTGGGATCCGAACCCTCGGCGGGAGCGCCACCACGCTCCCAAGCAGCGCACTGTAGCAGTGCGCCACTGGGCCGGCCCTACAAATCAGTATTTTTAAGAACCCCGTACTTGGCTTGTTAGCTCAGTTGGTTAGAGCATGATGCTGATAACACAAAGGTCCAGGGTTCAATCCCTGGGCCAGCCAGCCACAAAAAAAAAGCTGCCTACTTACCAATGTACCACAGTATTTTTAAGAAACTGGGTGGGGCCGGCCCGTGGCTCACTCGGGAGAGTGCGGTGCTGATAACACCAAGGCCCCGGGTTCGGATCCCACATAGGGATGGCCGGTTCGCTCACTGGCTGAGCGTGGTGCTGACAACACCAAGTCAAGGGTTAAGATCCCCTTACCGGTCATCTTTTTTTTAAAAAAAAAAAAAGAAACTGGGTGATGCACAGCTAAAACTGAGGGCTACTGGTTTACTATATGCCATGCACAGTACTACACATTTGGTTCTCAAAGATCTATTGAGTGGAGAAAAAAGACATCTAAGAGAACTAATTAATAAGGACAGATGTCGGCTGAGCCCGTGGCGCACTCAGGAGAGTGTGGCGCTGGGAGCGGGGCGGCGCTTCCGCTGCAGGTTTGGATCCTATATAGGGATGACCGGTGCGCTCACAGCGCTCACTGGCTGAGCGCGGTGCGGCCGGTCTCAAAAAGGACAAAAAAAAAAAAAAAAGAAAAAGGACAGATGCTATAAAATGCTGGGGGATATAAACAGAAACAATTTTCTCTGGGAGAGGAGAGAGGAGCCAAAGATGACTTAACAGAAAAAGTGACATTTGGGCCGGCCCGTGGCTCACTCGGGAGAGTGTGGTGCTGATAACACCAAGGCCCCGGGTTCGGATCCCATATACGGATGGCCGGTTAGCTCACTGGGTGAGCGTGGTGCTAACAGCACCAAGCTAAGGGTTAAGATCCCCTTACCGGTCATCTTTAAGAAAAAAAAAAAAAAAAGAAAAAGTGACATTTGAACTACTTCCTCATCCTTGAGTGTGAAAACAGAATGAGTAGAAAAGATAAAAGAATGGATTTACCAAGTGGATGGTGGAGAAGAGCTGGGGAAGTCATGTGCTTAGGTAGAGTTAAAGCTCCATAGCATATTTGGGAATCACAGGTATCCTGGTGGGACTAGACTGATTTCCTGGAAAATTGTTTATTGAGGAAAATACTGTGTCCTGGGTGCTGAATCTACAAAGATGAATATGACAGTCCCTGCCCTTCATGACTTACAAGATCTAATAAAGAATATGGACGTGAATAGGATGAAAATATAGTAAGAAATACTATAACAGAGACATAGATCAAACGATGGGGGAGCAAAGGAAGGAGTGACAGTTTCACTGGGGAATTGAGCTAGGTCTGTATGGGGATTCAGGATGAGTAGGAGTTTCCCAGTTGGTAAATAATGTCAGCTAACACATACTGAGCATTTATTATGTGCCATGCACTGAATGCTTTACATTTATATTTTGTGTAATCTTCACAGCAACTCTGTGAGATAGGTACTGTTATTCCCATTTTGTAGATGAGGACAACTGAAGTATTAAGAGGTTAAATAACTTGCCCAAGGCAGTAAATGGTTGTCAAGATTGGAGCTCAAACAGTCTGGCTCCTGAGTCTGTGCTCTTAACCCAATGGATTCCAGGCAGAAGAAGCAGCTTTATAAAGGCACGGAGTTGTAAAAAGGTATAGAATGAAAGTTCAGGAGCTCCTAAATCTGAATTACTGTGTAGGAGCCCGAAAGCAGATAGTGAGTGTGCAGTTGAGGTCATGGGGCTAAAGGAAGGAGTGGACATCAGGAACATGTTTCTGAGGTGGAACCCACAGGGTTTGGGCATTGAGTCAAGGTCAAGGGTTTGGTTCGCTCTACCAGCCAGCCACCAAAAAAGAAAAAAAAAAAAAAAAAAAGATTCAAGCTGGAAATTCTGGCAAGAGTGCGCCTGCATTCCTGAAGGCATAAATTCTGGCCCTCAGTAGTGGTCATTCCTTGTAGATGGATCCTGTACTCTCTAGTTTTCCCATAGTCCTTTCAACTCCCTGTTGTCTTTCTATAGGCCAGCTTCTCTCAATTACATTACTTGCCTCCTGAGAGCACTGGGTTTGTATCCACTATGTGCATCTGTATATGTCTCCGAAGATGGTGGTTCTCAAATGTTTTTATCTTGTGCCTTCACTACCTTGTGTCCACAAGAGCATCTGGGATTCTGCCATTGTCTTCTTACTAGAAATGAAGTAGACCAAGATTTCCACTCAAATGAGAATGGGAAAGGATAAGAAACCCATGAGATCTAAAAATACAAGTTGACATTTTATCTTTGGGTACTGCAAGTAATGGGATGAGTCCTCATCTAGTTTGCTGCCTTTCTAGAATCATTTCCCTATATAAGGTTACCTTGTGGCCTAGGCAAGTTCACTCTCTTGACTAGCTTGATTCCCCTACTGAGAAGAATTTATTGATTCATTAATTATTAGGTATTGCTATTAAATGGACTCCAGCTTTCTCTTTCAAAGCTGGCTGCAACTGTTGGCCAGTTGCATTACAGCCATTTGATCTTTGTTTTGCTCCCTACATTAGATATGATTTTATGGATAGCCACTCACTTTCAACCCAGCTCTCTAGAGCCCCAGGAGTATAAATGACCCAACTGCAAAACCTTGAGGTTAATCTGACCTTCAGCCCAGGCCTCACAGTAAGCCTGTTCCTTACTTAGCTTTTTTCTGGGTGTTCTAACATTTTCCTACTCACTTTCCTCTCTTTCAGTACTTGGTCTGTCCCTTGTCTTTGCTAAATGACAGACTTTCTTTCTTTCTCACATTGTCCCTAATACCCAGCTCTTCATTTGGGCGGTGAGAGGAAAAGCATTGGAGTCCTCCAGCCTTATTTTCCACTTCAGGAAGCTATCTCTCTTCAGAAGATTCCACTGATTTGGGGCTGCCCATTAAAACTTGACTGATATTAAGGCCAGAACAGATGCCCAAATAACTTGAACAATGTTCAGTAATAACCCAGTATTTGTTGTCTCTGAATTTCCTTCTTACTTTGTCTTATTCACTGGCTTTTTATTTTTTAATTTTTTAGTCTTTTTTCTCTAAAAGAATTTTAATGTGAGATATACACAAGAATAAAGAATCTTGTTCCATTTCACTTTTTAAAATTTTTTTGGCAGCTGGCCAGCAAGGGCAACCAAACCCTTGACCTTTGTGTTCCAAGGCAATGCTCTCATTCCAGATTTTTTTTTCCTAATTTTTATTATGAAAAATTTTTTTAAAGTTTAAACAAAAAACAATGATCATCCATAAACCTACCACCTACATTCAACAACGTGTTATTTTGCCATATTCGCTTTATCAAGATACCTGTGAGAACCATTTGAAAATCTGTGGCATACATCATGACCCTTACCGTTAAATATTTCATCATGCATCTCCTAAAAAGCATTTCTCTACATAACCACAATTGCATTATCACACTTATTATCACACTTAAGAAAATTAACAATACTTCCTAATAGTATCTATTATTCAGTTCATGTTTGAATTTTCTCAATTGTCCCTAAAATGTCTTATATAGCTATATTTTTTAAAACCAGGATCCCACATTATATTTGGTTGTTAATGCCTTTTAATATTTTTCTACCTCCTTCCTCCTTTCAAAAAATATTTACTTGGACTTTTTGAAGGGACCAGTTTAGTTGTCTTGAATGTCCCAAATTCTGGGTTTACAGAATATCTCCTTGTATTGTGTAGGTGTCCAACTTGTTCCTTTATCACCTGTAAATTTCCTGTAAACTGCAAATTAGATCCAAAGGCTTGACTACCTTAAGATTGAACACTTCTGGCAGGAACACTTTTTTTTTTTTTAAAGACTGGTAAGGGGATCTTAACCCTTGACTTGGTGTTGTCAGCACCACGCTCAGCCAGTGAGCGAACCGGCCATCCCTATATAGGGATCCAAACCCTTGGCCTTGGTGTTATCAGCACCACACTCTCCCAAGTGAGCCACAGGCCAGCCCTTACCGGTCATCTTTTAAAGAAAAAGAATAGTTACTTTTTTTTCTTGCTGTGTGATTTGCAAATAATGTGTGTGGTGATATCTGGCACCATAATATCCTGTTCCCTAACAACATTTCTCTTAAAATTTTAATGATTGATGACACTTGCCCGAATCAGTTATTTCGTTCTAGGTTGCAGAATAGTGATTTTCTAATTCTTTCATTCCTTCTACACTTATTAGATGGAATGGAGAACTATTCCTTATTGATTAGGGTTGAAAGACAGTTCTTCCTAAAAAGCGAAGGTAAATGTTTAATTCTTTCCTTTTAATTATCAATTTTTAGAGTAAGGAGTTGGTATAATAGTCACTTTCAATGTGGCAAATTAGTTTTTTTTTTTTTTTCTTTTTCTTTTTCTGAGTATCACTACAGGCTACTGGGTTTTCTTCTTGCCTTCTCATTATCTCCCCACCCATCCCTTTATCCTCTCCCCTTCTTGATCCATGGCGACTGCCACCACTCTCCGCACTTACGCTTTCCAGCCAGCCCGCTAGGGGCCACTGGTTTCCTTCCCTCATGCCCCCCCACGTTGCCTCTCTATCACAAACTTCGCCATTTCCTGTCAGCCGTTGTCTCGCTGGTGCCGACTCTGACCAAAGAGCCGCTCTAGGCTGCCAGGAGGCCGTCCACATTGTGTGGGGAGGTCTGGACGACGTAGTCGCCTCGCCGGCCCTTGGGGCGGTTAGCGCTTCCGGGGTCGAAGGGTGCGCGGGGTTGAAAGCGGGCCGCTCCGCCCCGTCTCCCTCCCAGACCAGCAGAGGCAGCAGCCGGAGCAGCCGCAGCCTGCGCCCTCTCCCGCCCGCCCGCCCTCCGCCCGCCCA
>NW_007726171.1:156657-161783 GCF_000696425.1 Galeopterus variegatus
CGCCTCGCCTTCCCGCCCGCCCCTATTGTTCCGCCCCCGGCCTCCCGCCCTTCCCCTTCCCGCCCGCTCCCCTTTTCCCCTCAGTCGCCTCGCGCCTGCAGGTAAGCTTGAAAATTGCTCCTACCCCCCTTGCTACAGTTCTTATTTCCACTCTCATCATCTTTCTTGGCGGGCTCCGGTCCTATTCTGGAGCCCCGGCCTTGCGTAGTCCCGCGTGAGGGCTTACCACCTCACTCTGTTTAGCTGGCCATTCACGCGAGGCCCTGGCTTCGGCGCGGCCTGGTAGGCCTCGCGCAAGGCCTATCCCCTCCCCCCGCCTTTTCCCGGTGGCGGCTGCGCAGGAGTCAAGGAGGGCGCGCGCGTGGTAGGGGGGGCGGCGGTGGATTTGTTGGTTGAGGGGGGTGGGGGGAGACGATGGCCGGCTTTCTGACGGGGCGGGTGAGCGCGGCTCCCCGCGGGGGTCAGGCGCTGGCGCAGCCACACGAGGAGGCGCTACTAGTTCCGCCCCTCCCCCTGGATCGCAGCGCCCCCCCCTGACCGAACCGTTTATTTTTTTCCCCACTCTTCCAGTGGAGGGAAGGGGGGGTGGTATTTTTGGAGTGGAAAAATGCTTGGATGACGGGGTGGGGGGGGCGGTTGCGGAGTTAAAGGGTAGACGGGCTCCCAGTTGCGAGTTGTTCAGGACGTTCTCTCTGGGTAACGAATTTTGAAATTAGAAAATGCCTGACGTTATAAACCCAGATCGAGCTATTTATAGAAGGGGGAATGGACAGCAGGATTAATAGCTGGATTGCTGGGATGGTGTACAGTTATTTTGACCTAGTCAGGAGAGGTACATGACAGATTTCTTGGATTACATAGGTGGTCTGCAGTTAGAAATGCATCTTTATGCTTTACCTCAAATAGGTTTTCAATTTTCTTACCCTTTCGAACTTGCACTGTGGTATTTGTAGAGTGCTTCCTATTACATCTGAGCGTGGATAAGGAATTAAACTGCCATATTTTTTATTATATCTTATTAGGAAACAGTCATTCTTACAAAGCTCACGCTCTCCCCTCACCAAGCACTGTTATTTTTCCATGAGTGAAAAGTATTAAATCCTGGGATTTTGCCAGCAATTAATTATATTCTGAAAATAAGGAAATTATGTGCTTTGGGATGCACTTATATAATAACTTACGTTCTTGAAGTAGCCTGGGGACAGCTTGCCATATACAGAAAATGAGTTGGCAGCCACTTAAACATTTTAAAGATATTTAGGGTGTGGGCTTTGTGTTATAACAAATTTAAAACTGGCTAGTTTTGTGAAGGGGGAAAACTTAACTGTTAGAGGAAGTGCATTGATTCTGAGTTTTCAAGGGATGGATATGTAAATCATCATACAACTTGGGATAGATTCTTTTTAAAGCTGTCAGTATTAGATGCTAAGGAGGTCTTAAAGGCAAGAAGGTATCCAAAAGCACATTCTCTTTCTACACATGACCACATAACTCGATATTCCAAAGCATAATTTTAGGAACATTGTTTCAGAGCAGGTGGGTAGAGGGCCATCCTGGATAGGAAAGGCACATTACTGCTGTTGCTTAAGACAATTACAAAATAAATTTTTAGCAATACCAGTTTTACTTTGATTGTTTTCTTTGCAAGGAAATTTAAGATTTAATAGACTTAAAAACTGAGTGGCAATAAAATACACAAAAGTGTAGAAAATTCCTGAAATCTGAGTAATAATCAAGTTTGGTTGGAACAAAGAATCAGAGAAAAGGACTCAACTGCATTTAATGAATTGAGTCATTTTCCAAAGGAGAATATGAAATCCTAGCTTGTATGGAAGGCATCTCAATGTCTTTTTCAGTGAGGTTGTTGACCTAAATCTTTTTTAAGTCATTTGGTGTCACCCATCATATTTGAAATTTGAAATGTAAGATACATCTAAATTTCTTCATCTAGAAATTGCTACCACTAAGAAAATTTGCATGTGTTCTCTCTAGCTTACAACTTGAACTGCTACCCAACAGGGAAGCAAAAGGTCATTGACCCTCACTGTAGTTGGTTAGTTTGAGGTTTGCCCTCATGATTTCCAGGTGTTTCCGAATCCTTTTGAACCTTATTCCGCTGAAGGACAACTGGTGCATGTTCAGCAGTTCACTTAGACCATTGCCAATTGAAGGAACCTTCTTCATCTTGAGAGTCAGCGGAAACTATCATTAATTACAGCCAACTGGAAAGTTGCCTTCTATAGTCTGTAATAGAACCTGAATGGTAAATGTTGTGCAGGTGTATATACAAGTCTGGTAGGTTGTCATATAAGGAGAAGTTGATTAGAAAAAAATTGAAAATGGCAAAAATAACTTTGGGAAATAATACCCTTGTTGTTTTCCCACTCTGATTTTGGTCGTGTTTGCATTTCAGTTTTTGGCTTTCACCCCCACCAGTGACCAAAGACTTGACCATTCAAAGTCCAGTTCCCCAAAACACTGCTCGACATGGACACCGGTGTGATTGAAGGTGGATTAAATGTCACTCTCACCATCCGGCTACTTATGCATGGAAAGGTATGCACCAGCTTGGGAAATTGGGTCATAATAACTGCTAGGGGAGGGGCCAGGAAGAGCAGACATGCATCTTGGAGCTCATCAGATTAGCACTATGGGGTGTCTGGCTTTAGCACTCTTCTCTAACAGAGTACATGTGAATGTAGTGGGAAAATGGACAGACTTTACTGGGTAGCTCCACTGAACAGGAAAGGTTTAACTAGACCCTATAACCAAAGACTGCTCATAGTTGGACAGTAAGATTATTCTCATAGAGGTTCCTATAGCTTATGATAGGTAGATTTCCCCTGCCCAAACAATTGTAGGAAACTTTAAGTGGGGGAAGTTATATTTGGTATTTTAAAAAATAATATATATTAATCCGGACAATAGCATTTAATTACTTCTGCATCATTTGTTCAAAATTCTTTGATAGTTCCACTCTTAATTCTGAGCAAAGAAAGGAATAAGCCTTCTTTCCCCCAATAAATTAATTTTTTTTCTTTTCATTTTTTAAGATAGTAATTAGCATAGACAGCAGTTGGTTCTGGATAGTTAAAAGTTTTTTTTTCCTAATAATATTTCTGAGTTTCCTCTTATTGACATTAGTTTTCTTCATTACAGGAAGTTGGCAGTATCATCGGAAAGGTAAAACAATTTCACTTCAGTTCTATTTACTATTTAGCCGGTCTGGGTTGAAATAGCAGTTGGAGCTCATGCTTGGCTTTTCCTTTTACAGAAAGGAGAATCAGTTAAGAAGATGCGCGAGGAAGTAAGTTATGGGGGTCTTTGGGATTGTTGACCTTGGGAAGTGAAAACCCTTTAAACCTTTGAAAGTGAAAATTCTGTTCAAGAGATGAGAGGGAGGAAGATCTGAGTAGGGGAATCTGGGTTTTTTTGGCTTTGTTATTTGTAATGACAAATAGTATGCTGGGAAATGTAGTTCTGGGAAGTCTCAAAACTCATTCAAGACTTAAGGCAGTTGCTGTAGGCTACTTTTGAGGACAGACATGAAGCAGTGTTTGAAATGGTGCTGACTTTGCCCTGTATCAGGATCATGGATGTAGGCAGCTCCTTGTCTGATTTAGGAGGGCCTGTATATTTGTCTGTTTAACCTCTTTTGGCTCTTTCTTATCCAGAGTGGTGCACGTATCAACATTTCAGAAGGAAATTGTCCTGAGAGAATTATCACTTTGGCTGGACCCACTAATGCCATCTTCAAAGCCTTTGCTATGATCATTGACAAACTGGAAGAGGTTTGTTGTTCCGCTCCCCCTCCCTCAATTACTCATTTTTAAGTGTTTCCAGATAGTTGATTTTATAAGGGCTTTTTAAATTCAGGAACAGACCAGATCATAAGAATCTGTAAATGGGTCTTTTGCTCCCTCTTGGATCCCCCAAAATTTGACCATCAGTAGTTTAAAAAAAAGTCACTTGAATCATTAAAACAAATAATTTGGGGCTGGTTGGTTAGCTTAGTTGCTTACAGCATGTTGTTATAACACCAAGGTCATACTGGCTAGCTGCCTCCCCCCGCCCCGCAAAATAGCAAAAGTTTGACTATTGCCAGGAACTCAACATGAAAAACAAGCATCTTTTTCAGGCCAGCCCGTGGCTCGGGAGAGTGTGGTGCTGATAACACCAAGGACATGGGTTCAGATCCCTATATAGGGATGGCCGGTTAGCTCACTTCAGAGAGCGTGGTGCTGACAACACCAAGTCAAGGGTTAAAATCTCCTTACCGGTCACCTTTTTTTTCCCTTTTTTTTGTCTCTTTTTTTGTGACTGGCAACGGATCGCAACCCTCAGTGTCGCGCCCGTACCAGACCGGGACCGGCAACAGGATCACAACCCTCGGTGTTGCCCCCGCTCCTTGCTCAGCCAGTGAGCGGCCGGTCTGTATGTGGGATCCGAACCCTCGGCGGGAGCGCCGCTGCGCTTCCCAAGCGGCGCACTGTAGCAGTGCGCCACCAGGCCGGCCCGCCGGTCATCTTTTTTTAAACAAACAAACAAAAAAGCACCTTTTATTTCTTGACCAACAGTTTTGAAAGGTATGCCATCTCTTCTTTGGTAAACTTTGTGTGCCCTAACTCATAATTGAGTGAACTAAATTAATGTGCTTTTCTTTAGTGGCCCTGCTAAACGCTAATGTATTTGGTAAAAACAAATACCTCTCAACTTCTGATGCTGTTATGTTTGTAAAAAGAAAATAGTCAATATGATAACAGTGTCAGATTTACCCTTGCGGGAGAGACCTAAGTTTTCAGAAGCAAAATGTCCACAAACGAAGTTTTGTCAGAAGGAAGTTTTTTTTCCCACCAACATGTAAAGGCTGAACAACCACTGTTCTAGGTCTTGTGTTCAGTCCCCTTCTGTTCAGCCCTCTTCCCCTGCCTCCTCTTCTGCAGTAGTGCAGCTGAGTGTGCATTTGATACCACACAGGCAGAGGAGTGCTGCTTGATTGGTGGTTGATACTTAATGGTGCCTGAAATCTTATCCTTGACAATATCAGAAATGTTATCTTTTTTTTTTTTTTTTTTTAAAGATGACCGGTAAGGGGATCTCAACCGAATCTTTCCACAAATTTTTTG
>NW_007726171.1:161949-194746 GCF_000696425.1 Galeopterus variegatus
ATCTTATCCTTGACAATATCAGAAATGTTATCTTTTTTTTTTTTTTTTTTTAAAGATGACGGGTAAGGGGATCTTAACCCTTGACTTGGTGTTGTCAGCACCACGCTCAGCCAGTGAGCGAACTGGCCATCCCTATATGGGATCCGAACCCTTGGCCTTGGTGTTATCAGCACCACACTCTCCCGAGTGAGCCACGGGCTGGCCCGAAAAGGTCCTATTCATTCTTGAACCAAGTAAGAAACATGTCTTTGACTTCAGAGGCTTATACTTAAGCAGTTGCCAGGTCTAACTACTACACAGAGATTAGGTGAAGTGATTCTTAAACCACTTAATCTTCAGAAGGCTAAACTTAAGTAGGTTAAAACCATGACTTTGGATACACCATATTTTTATAGGAAAAACTATGGACTTGAGTAAATATAGTTTTTTAATTTAAAATCTTCTGATTTTTAGACAAGTACTCTGACCATCATATTCATTATCTGTATAACAGTACTATTACAGAAATTGAAACAGTGATATAGAGTACTTAATTTTTTTAGTTTTCTGACTGTAATCTTAGTTTTTCAAGAGGACGGAATTGGTGATTTGAATTGGGTTGTAATGTTGTTTTTCTCTTAAATATTTGATTTGATTTTGACATTGATATATTATTTCATTGCCTACTCAACTATAATTTGCAAAACAAAAAAAATCAGGTGCTGGCCCGTGGCTTACTCTGGAGAGTGCGGTGCTGATAACACCAAGGCCATGGGTTCGGATCCTATATAGGGATGGCTGGTTTGCTCACTGGCTGGGTGTGGTGCTGACAACACCAAGCCAAGGGTTAAGATCCCCTTACCAGTCATCTTAAAAAACTTTTCTCCAGGGCCGGCCCGGTGGCGCACTGCTATAGTGCGCCGCTTGAGAAGCGCGGCGGCACTCCCGCCGAGGGTTCGGATCCCACATACAGACCGGCCGCTCACTGGCTGAGCGAGGGGCGGGAGCAACACCGAGGGTTGCGATCCCGTGGACGGTCCCGGTCCGGTACGGGCGTGACACTGAGGGTTGCGATCCGTTGCCGGTCACGAAAAAGGACAAAAAGGAAAAAAAAAAAAAAAACTTTTCTCCCTACCAAGTATACTCCCCCAGGGTGAAGGAAAATATATTTGTGGCTAATTGTGAGTAATTTTGTAGGAGATTTTATCTTCTCTTCAGAAATGGCGGGGGGTGGCATTTGAACTTTGTCAGTGGTGTGTTGTGACATAGGTCCCCTTATGAGGTCAAGGGTAAGTGTTTCTTTTATGGCAGTCATGGGTTCTCAGGGATCTGCTTAAACTTGCATATCCTTCTGACTAATTTTTTTCTTTTGTAGGACATCAGCAGCTCTATGACCAATAGCACAGCTGCCAGTAGACCCCCGGTCACCCTGAGGCTGGTGGTTCCTGCTAGTCAGTGTGGCTCTCTCATTGGAAAAGGTGGTTGCAAGATCAAGGAAATACGAGAGGTTGGTGACTTCTGTGCTCCTTTTAGAACTGTTCGGGCTGGGCAGTTTGCTCAGTTGGTTAGAGCACAGTGTTATAACTTGGGTTTGAATCCCTGCACTGGCCAGCCGCACCCCCAGGAAAAATAAATAGAACTGTTAGCTGTTTGTTCCAAATGTGACTCTATTAGCTCTTTGCATGGCTAGGAAAAGTTAGCATTTGATTAGGTGAAGATTTTAATTACAGTAACAGTCCTAGAGAGTTACAATTTAATTGTACTTTTTTTTTTTTTTTTTTTTTTTAAATGACCGGTAAGGGGATCTTAACCCTTATATAAAAAAAGCAGATTTTTTTTTTTTTTTTTTTTAAATGACCGGTAAGGGGATCTTAACCCTTGGCTTGGTGTTGTCAGCACCACGCTCACCCAGTGAGCTTAACCGGCCATCCCTATATGGGATCCGAACCCGTGGCTTTGGTGTTATCAGCACCGCACTCTCCCGAGTGAGCCACGGGCTGGCCCCTTCTATTTTCTTTTTAATTATGGAAGTTATATCGAATTATAGGAGTTTTTAATTGTGTCTAGGGGGTTATTGAATTTGGTGTTGGAATGAAACTTGGATGACTCCTAAAGGAAAACTAATTGGGAGTTTTGGGGAGCCTGTTGTACATGCCATGAGAGCTGAGATGTTGATTTTGTTAATCTGATGTATTACAAGCACTTGAAATGGCGCCTGGCTCATAGAATGAGCATGACATAAATTTGTTCTATAAAAGAATGAAAGGTGAGTGATATTTGTGGGGGTTTTTTTGGACACACAAAACTATCATTAGCTGAGAGGAAATTGTCTCTAGAAGGACTTTTTTCTCGAGAGCTGGTTAAATTTAGGCTGTTAATTCAGGTTTACTCTTCTCTTTCAGAGACTAATTTATTTTTAACTCCCATTAAACAGTACTATCTAGAATAAGAGAAGAGTGGGAAGGGAGAATGAAAGGGAAGATAGGAGATGGGATAAATATCTACTGAGTTTAAACTATAAAATTGCTTCTGGGAGGAATTGGAAGAGCATGAACTGTTTTTCTCTGATTTTGGATTTTTTTTACCCCAAAGAGTACAGGGGCTCAGGTCCAGGTGGCAGGGGATATGCTCCCCAACTCCACTGAGCGAGCCATCACTATTGCTGGCATTCCACAATCCATCATTGAGTGTGTCAAACAGATCTGCGTGGTCATGTTGGAGGTAAGCCCTCAGGCTCATGCTGAGAATGGGGGGAGGGTGATTCTGGGGACAGAGGGACTGATTTCTATATTTAGTAAGGCTAGAATTAGGTGAAGCTGTTAGATGTCTCCAGTGGGGGTTGGGAAAGAGGTTCCCTGAGTTCATATTTTCCTTCTCCAAGCTTTGATTTTTCTTACGGTCTTTAAGCAAAGAAACTGCTGAGCAGCAGTGGTCTTTTGGTTCACAGCAGTTCTAGCGGAGTTGGTTGCTAAGTGGAAAAAAGATGTGTTTGGTTTCCTGAGAAGTTGTTACCTTTTGAATAACATTGTCATGGTTAACTTTGATAACATTCTTTAATTTCTTGGTAGTTAATATCAGTAGAATAGAAAAATGTGTCCATGATGGTATTTCTGAATTACTTCTGAGGTCCTGGTAATATATTGTTCTGTTTAAGCAAAAGAATAGCTAAATTAAGGGAAGTTAAAGCTTTCTAGAGTTATCACATAGAGTTGCTCCCATATTGGTGAGAAAGAAAGTTTTCAAGGGGAATTTAGAAAAACCTTGATTAGGCCTTTAAACTGCTTATAGACAATGTCTGTGTTGTTCCAGACATAACATTTGGATACTTTATTCCCAATTTTCGTTTTATTTCCAATTCAGGCCAAAATGTGAGATCCTAAAAATTATCAGCTAAAATGTACATGTGTGCATACAGGTTTTTTATGTTCATTGATTTTATTTTAAAACAAATAGGGCTGGCTGGTTAGCTCAGTTGGTTAGAACAGTGTTATAACACCAAGGTCAAAGGTTTGGATCCCTATACCGAACAGCTGCCAAAAAACAAAAAAACGTAGAAATGGTGCTTAAGATTATTATGTGGGCATCTGCATTGATGAGAATTAGTGTGAGCCGTATAGTCCACAGACTGTCTTACTGCTTTAAAGGCAAATAACTGCAAACAATTTGAGATTAGATCTAGCCAGAGACAACTTGGTAGGTGAGGGGATGGATATAATATTTTTTAATTTAACTGACCTGTGTGAGCAAAAGCCACACAGCTGAAGCAGCTTTGAAACCTTATCTCTCTTTGTTTTTTTCCCCTCTGACTCTCTCCCAGTCCCCCCCGAAGGGCGTGACCATCCCGTACCGGCCCAAGCCGTCCAGTTCTCCGGTCATCTTTGCAGGTGGTCAGGTAAGAAAATTCTTATTGGTGGGCTGGAATGAACTGAGATAATAATTGAAACGTCACCTTTGACAGCAGCACACCAAGCCACTCTGCATGCTTGCTGAAACCTGTACTCTGACCATAGTTTGACCTGCTTTTAGCTTTATTTTTGTACGGGGGGAAGAAGCTATGAATGCCAAGCCCTTATTTAATTTGTAGCAGGCAATGGAAATTTTGTAGGCACTCAGAAGAGGTTGTTTATTTGGTAATTTAAAGTGGGTTGGGTTAGAAGAAAGAGTTAAATTGCTTAGGTGTCACTACATCTCTCCCTACCCTGACCCCATCCAAGCTTTTATATGCGTGGGTTGATCTTTAGAGGTCTGAATAAAGGTAGCAAAGAGTTGGACCTCTGAAGGAGATTCTGGATGGTGGTCTCAAAATTGGGGGATCCTGAACTTGAGTGTCCTACAAACTTCCCGTTCCTTCACTTCACCTCCCCTACTCCTACCCTTCACTCCCAGACTCCAGTGTGTTGTCCCCCAGGCTCTTAACCTCATAAACACTGGTTTGAACCCACATGGCATACTGAAATTAGCCGGGGTAAGAGTTCAGCGTGCAAGAATAGACGGGGGAGAGTATGTTGGGCTGTGGTGCTCTGACCTTTGGTGTTAGGAGTAAGAACACCAAAGCACCCCCTTTGGCTTCTCTCTGCTCCTTCCTCACCAACCTGAACTCTTGATCTTTGGCACATGGTTTATTCTGAAGTTAGATTTTGATGACAGGAGCAGCGATCAGGTAGTCTTATGCTTTGTTGGTTACTATATGAGGAGTAGGTAGGTCAGTTTTTAAAATACTGGGATTCAGGTTGAAGTAATGATTTAAATTTTCGTAGCTGCCTAAGCAAGTTCATTGCTGAAAAGTGCCTTTTCCCACTTGGGGCTGGCCTGTTAACAAGTATATTTATTCAGGTAGTTTCATCTTACTTGTGTTTGATCTGGTAGCCATTTAGAGGGGACGTCCATCTCATGCACATTCTATTGAATTGACATAAAACTGAACATGTTTTTTGGGACTTAGTTTGTCATGTAGTTCTGGGAGATTTCACAAGAAGTTAATCATGTCATTGTTAACCTTGAGATGATTTAGTATCTTGCTTTTAGCACTAGCCTTGTTAAAACTGGTTTGGTCAAGGGCTCTCAGTCGATCTGGATAGGCAGAATAAGCAAAGCCTTGAGTCAGTGCAGCCAGGAGGGTTAGCCTTAGGAGTATTCCCATCTCCCAGGAACTTCATGTTCCTGCTTTTCTGGATTCTTGCACTCCCATTTGAAATTTTAAAGAGTCCCATGCCGCATGATAGCGCTCTTCTCTACTTAAAATTCTTCCTTCTCTTTCTTCTCTCACCAGCCCTCCTTCCCCTTCATACCTCTTTGCTTCCCTACCCTATCCCACCCCTCTCTCCCTCCCCTTTATTTAGTTGACCTCTAAAAGCTTGCAGCTTCTTTGATGAGTGGCCCTGTCATGGATCATTCCCATGGGGGCCTTTTTAAATGGACCAGTTCATACAATGTCCACAGATGGACCCCTGTGTCTTTTGTTCACTGGTGGCAAAGTGGGCTCTGTAGGGGTTCAACTTAATCGCACACTGACCAGGAGCTGGCATCAGCTCTGTTGCCCCACCCCTTCGTTCGTACTGAAAATAGCCCAATTGTGCAGTGTGAAATCTGCCACTAGGTAACTTTTTTTTTTTTTTAACTCACTGATTTGCAGCTCGTTTCAAATTGTGTTGTGAGCTCCTTTTTAAAGGAAAAAAATAAACAACTTTTTTTGTGTGAATTTCATGCTGGTGACAAGGTGCCGGATTGACAGCCCTGGAGACTGAAATCCTCTATTTATCCACAGGACAGGTACAGCACAGGCAGCGACAGTGCGAGCTTTCCCCACACCACCCCGTCCATGTGCCTCAACCCTGACCTGGAGGGACCACCTCTAGAGGTGAGAGGGGATGTTCAGTCTCCAAGGCTCACTCAATCCTTCCGCCTCAGCTGAGACTGCCAACATGCGGGGGGCCAGTGGCGCTGGTGATTTTTGTGCTGTGGACACCACCTGTCCACGGAGACCTGGACTGACCCCCCCACCTCATTTCACACAGGCCGCGTAGCCCACCAGATGGTAACACCAACTCTTTTTTTAATTTTTTTTTTCTTTTTTTCTTTTTTCTTTTTGGTTCAACCCCTCTTCCCCTTCTCCCACTCCTCCCACCCCATTTTCACCTTCCTCCTACCCCCCCACCTGGGTGCACTTTTGGAGTTACTGGCCACTGTGATGTGAGAAGCTTCACATCCTGTTAACCAGCCACTCCTTCCTTCCCTTCCTGTTCCCTTTTCCTTTCCTCCTTGTCCCCCACCCCATTGCCCTGAAGACCCAGCTCCCTTTTCGGGAGGTATGGTGTGGGGGGAGGAGGGCTCAATGGGAGCTGCAAGTGCCTTGTATGGAGGGGAGGTGGGAGAAGGCAGGACTTAGAACACTGATTTCTGTGTCCCTGTGGTCAGCTCCCTAGTGTTAGGGACCTGGCTAGCTTCCAGTGCATTTAAGGTCTTTAGTTAGATGTAGAGAAAAATAAGATAAGGAAAGGGAAATGTTTCAAAACATGCCATGTAGGTTTGTGCAGGTACACATCCTTCTAGTCACCATAATTGGTAGATGGGTTGGGGTGGTGAGGGAAGAGCATTTTTCTTCCTAGGCTATCTTATACACAGGGAGGAAGAGGGTGGCTTGGTCAATCGAGGCATTGCTTAATCTCACTTCCCCACATTTTCATTAAGATAAAGATATGTATATTTTGCTTTTGATTGCAGGGAACTTGGCTACCTTTATAGAATCCCTGAAGTAAAATCATTATATTTAGGGTTCAAAGAAGGCCAACTCGGGTCTGACTGTATTTGTGAGATTCCATCTACTGCCTCAATCCTTGGCCTCCCCATTCTGTAGTTCAACTCTGGCTTCCTGGCTAGTTGAAATCTGTCTTTTTCCCCCCACTGGGTGGCTGTCCGTGATTGGTTTTTAATAGGAACTGTTTTCCTCCTTTTGTAGGCCTATACCATTCAAGGACAGTATGCCATTCCACAGCCAGATGTAAGTTTTGTTTTCACTTGTTTTAAAAAGCTCCCTCTCCCATCCAAAATTGTCTTCCTTCTTTCTCCCAAATAGCCAGAAGTGAGTTGGGTCTTAAACATTTATATTAAGTTGTTTTCATCACAAGGTGATCTCTGTATTTTGGCCCTTAAATAACAAATGGGCATAATAGCACCGTGTTTGGCTTTCGACATTTAACCCCTGGAAATTACAATCCAGCAGACTATTAGTTTTTACTTTTCCCCCGTGTTTCAGATTATTGTCTAAAAGAGAAGTGTTCCATGGTATGTTGTCATTTGTTCGCTCAGGTTTAAATAGATAGTAAACTGTCCCTGCATGGAGTCCTCTTTTCCATGGGTGGAGTGGGAGGTTGGGTTTGCCCTTGGGTACCCCTCAATCTGAGGTGACAATTTAAAAAGCATTTGGAGGGGTGGGAAAGGAGCTTATTTACACAGCGAGGGATAGGAAGTTGAACCTTGGGAATTCAACTCAATAAAACCTCTCTTGCTACTAAAAACTCCTATTTTAAAAGTATTAGTATTTAGACTTTTTTTAAGAGCACTCCTTTCTGCACTTTTTCCTTGTCCTTACTAACCTTTTCAGGTGCTGAGCATTAGACTTGGGGAAGTTGAATTTGTCTTTTGGTTAGTGGTAGGCCCCAAGAGAGGGGAAGTAGACCTGAAGAGGGATTATTTTACAGTAGCCAGGACAGTTTATATAGATGAAGAAAAATAGCTGTAGAAGTCAGTGGTGGTGGTAGGGACTAAACCCAGTTTGGCTTCTTAACCTCTCTCCTCCTTGCAGTCTCCCTGCCCCCCTCATCTCCTTCCCTCTTCCCAATACTGATGGAACCCTGCATGGTGTGTTTTCCCTAGCACCACTGCAAAGTTTGTTTACCTAGCCTGTCTGTGCTTGTCCCTGGGGCAACTGTTGCAATGGCTGAAAACACCTTCATTAAAAAGCCCACCAGGGGATTGTTGTTGGGCGGGGCTGTTGCTGTTCTTTTCACACATCCAAGCATTCATTCTCTTATACTGACACTCTTTCTATTTCTAACCCTTACCCTTCATATTCTGCCCATCCCCAGGATTGTAATGTAAGCCCCACTCCTGCCCTCCGTTGTAGTTTGAGTAGTAGGAGTCAACTTTGGGGATCAAGAGCTCCACATTTTCAAATTTAAATGTGCTTGAGCCTTGACTCTGTTACTCTTCTAATGCCAACCTCTCCTATTTCCTCCCTGCAGTTGACCAAGCTGCACCAGTTGGCAATGCAACAGTCTCATTTTCCCATGACGCATGGCAACACCGGATTCAGTGGTATGGATACCTCAGTGTTTATTTCTGTAAGGTGTAGTGCAAGACAGAGGCCAGTCCAAGGTCTCAGCTTGACATCTGTTTAACACAAACTTCATTGCCCAGCATCCTGCTGGTTTAAACTTGCCTGTCTACTACTATGGCTAAACCCAAGGAGGTAATGTGTTTGTTAACGTGGTTTTCATTTGGGGTGAGTTATTCTAAAAGAAAAAAAAAGGCCCTGGAAGGTTTGGGGTTGAGGTCTGGGGATGCTTTTCAGACAAAGGGTAGGCTGATATTTCTTCTAACCCGTCCTGACTGCTGCCCCCTTGATCTGATCAGCATCTCCTTTCTCTCCACCAGCTATTCACAAATTTGGGTAGATACAATCCATTTGTGCCAAATTGTATAGTGTGTTTTGTTTTGGTTTTGTTTTGTTTTTTGGGGCTTTTTTTTTCTGTATAAGGAATAACTTGTCCGATAGGGTTAGGATGAGACCACCAAACTCATTTTCACTTGTATCTTAACAGGCATTGAATCCAGCTCTCCAGAGGTGAAAGGCTATTGGGGTAATGACTAAAAAAAAAAAAAAAATGTAGTATTCTACTGTTATATTAATAAACTGGTGGGAGTCTTGTTTCACTGCCCATGAACCAAACCAGCAACATGCACATGGCAGAGAGGAGCTGAGAGAGCAAAGGGGTGGGCCTGGTGCCCCCTAGGGTCCTTGATGGATCTGGCCAACTCCCTTCTAAAAACATTGAGACCAGCAGCCACAGCTGAGAGCAGGACTAGGCTTGAGGGTTAGCCAGCTGGCTTGGTTCAGTCCAGGTGTCTATAGATGAGTATGTGAGTATGGGTGTTTGCTGATGGGTTTGGTTTTTTTTCTTTTCTTTTCTTTTCTTTTTTTTCTTTTGAAAACAAAGTGAAAGCTAGAAGAAATTATTGAGCAAAAAGACAGGGAATAAATTTGGAGAAATGACCTCCCCTCACCTGACTGCCATTTTATTCTGACCTTCAAGTCTAGGTTAGGAGGATGGGGTGGAGGGGTGTTAATTTGATACAGGTATATTTAAAGCAACTGTGCATGTGTGCCAAAAGTCCATGGTACCCATTAATAGGCATAATATTGGCATTGGTGCTAGTGAGCATCGGGTGAGATAAAATTGCAACACAATAGCAGTAAATCCTAAGCAGAAAGGGGTAGAAGTACAGAAGGACTTGATGTTTAGATTTTGGTCCTGTTTGAGGATATCACATTCCCTTGTCCCTTGCTTCCGTCTCCCTGCCCCTGATAGGCTGGGCTTTACAGGAAATGGCATGAAATCAGCTCTTCTAAATGTACAGAAGAACCTTTCCAGCATTACTTCTACACCCCTCACCCCTTTCCTCCTTGGAGGCTTCCAAGTTAGTGATGAATCCCAACAGCCAATGCTGGGTTTCCAGTTTATTTCCTTCTGATAGTTTAATGTGCAAACAAGTGAGGTTTTGAATGCTGTGCATTAAACTTTCTTGCTCTCTTCTGTCTTTTAGCAGGTTTGGATGCATCTGCTCAGACTACTTCTCATGAACTCACCATTCCAAATGATGTAAGTGTAGTTAAATTGCATGAGATGAACATAAGAGAATTGGTTTTAAAAACAAGTCTTTTTAGCAGTGTCCTGCTACTTGTAAGCCCTAGGGAAAGAGAATGGGAATTTTTAAAGTATGTGGAATTCTGAATACAAACTTGATATAGAAAGTTGATAAAACTTCTGTGTGAGGTATCATGAAACAGAAAGAACCTTCTTTGTCTCAAATAGAAATTCCTATTTGCCTTCATTTTTTGTATAGTCCTGAAGCCTTATCAAAGCATTTGGGGGCAGTGGTCCTTGAATGTTAGGTCTGCATTGTCTAACATGGCAGTCACTAATCACATGTGGCTATTTAAATTGAGAATAATGAAAATAGTAAATTCAGTTCCTTAGTCTCATTAGCCACACTTCAGGTATTCAGTAACCAGCTATTTACTGTTTACAGTATTGGACAGTGCAAATATAGACCAATTTTTTACCTTTTCCCAAGGAAAAGGCTTTATTAGCCAGGATTTTTGCCAGTGTGGTAAGGGTGGTAATCATGGCAGGATGAGTTTAAGCATCTTTGCAGCCAAAAGCTGAAGGACCTTTATTCCATCTCATTTAACTCGTTTATTATCATCTTGGCTCTGGTTTATTTTGGCTTTAGAGTTAATACTCTGAGGACAGAAATAATGAGCTAATGCTTAGGAGTTGGTTAGCTCTGACCTGTGGTGGTCAGACAGAATAGGTCAAGAGTTGAGATGGGATCTATAACGTGTGGGTTTTTTTTTTTTTTTTAAAGATAAGGTAAGGGGATCTTAACCCTTGACTTGATGTTGTCTAACCGGCCATCCCTATATGGGATCTGAACAGGTGGCCTTAGTGTTATCAGCACCACACACTCCTGAGTGAGCCATGGGCCGGCCCCTATAACTCGTTTTTTGATCAGGAGTGTACCAGTGAAGAGTGCGGGATGCAGGTAGAAGTTTCCATTGCTGTGTTCTTGGCCCTAAAGTGTAGAAGCTAGAGATGGGATGGAATTCTTGGACCTAGCTACGTAACTCTTCTTAATTTGATGTGCCTTGTTTTTCTCCCTTAAGTTGATTGGCTGCATAATCGGGCGTCAAGGCGCCAAAATCAATGAGATCCGTCAGATGTCTGGGGCGCAGATCAAAATTGCGAACCCAGTGGAAGGATCTACTGATAGGCAGGTTACCATCACTGGATCTGCTGCCAGCATTAGCCTGGCTCAATATCTAATCAATGTCAGGTAAGGTTGCCCTACTTTGTATCTTATTAATGCCAATACAGTAATGTGTGTGTTGGGGAAAGCTGCGATATATTATTAAATATGGGATTACTTAGGGGATGGGTAGAGACGGCCAAAAAATTTTTAAGGTCTAGCCCTTCTTTCTTCCATCTTTATTGTAGCAGAAAAAGTAACCAGATTGCAGTAAGTTTTCATGGTGTAGAGAGCATAGATTGCTTTCATTTGACTTGGTGGTTTTGGCAGTGGAAGAGATGGCATATGTCTTTGCTAGTAGGACAGTCCTCTGCCTCAAGGACCCATAAAATCAAATATGGGTCCCTCTTGTATATGTCATACCAGTATCACTTTCACTGATTTGGTTTGGGAATCAAAGCACTCTTAATTGAAATAAGAATAAAGGAGTAATGTAACAGCAAGACAGTTTCGTGGAGGCAGCCATTACCATTTATTTTGAATCCCCCCCCCCCCTTTCAGATTGTAAATGTGTTTCTATTGTCGAGAGCTTGTGGGAAAGGGGAGTCATAGATATTGGAATGTTTCAGAAATGCCAAGTGTGTTTTCTATCTCACCCTTCCCCCCAATTTCATCACTTAATGACTTCTGAGGTTTTCTTTCATTTATCAGTTCTAGCTAACTTTACATTCACTATTGTAGGATGACTGTTCACATGTTTCTTGTTTTCTCAGATCATATGCTTAAGTCGTGTTCTTAGTTTTTACTAACATTTTAAGCTAGTGTTAGCCCATTTCTCAAGGGGCTTAGCTATCCCATTTGAGGACAATGTTGTATTATTGTCATTTACTTCTCTCATAAAGATTTGGTCTCTTGAGCATAAAGGTTTTATATGAACTCCTGAATCCTAGTGCAAGGGAAAGGAATTCATAAGTATGAAGTCTATATTGTTGTCATGCTCGTACTGCCCATGTATTTATGCCATGGTCTTTTATCCCTAGTTAAGAATGTATCAATTCCCCAGTAGTGGTTCTGACTTTTGCCTTGAGGGTACTACTAATCTTTATGTAGAACAAACTTTTCTACACATCAAGTCCTTAATGTTCAGAGTGAAATGGCAGTAAGCTTTTGCACAGATGCTGTTGGCAAAGATTTGTTTTCTTGGTTCTAGTTGAGGTATTGAAAAGGGCTCTTAAGTGACAAGAATCATATTCTTGGAAGCTGGAAATTGTTTTCTTCTGCCTTGAGTACGCTTGCCCTGAACAGTTTAAATTGTGACTGTTTAGATGTGACCTGCTTGCTTGGCCCCTGTACTTCAGTGGCTGCATTGTAAGGAAGCAGAATTTCTCTGCTTAGAGTCACTATTTTTAGGATGATTCTTACTGAGTAGGGTCATCCTATCTAATGAAAGTGTCAAGGCTATGGATTTGGGTCAGAGCTTTTTAAGGCTTCATCATATACCAAAGCAGGGACTATACATGCACAAAGCTTACTTACTCTTTGCTTTCTCATCTTGGCCCAGTTTGAATGTAAAAATCAAACTAGTTAGTTTTATTATTACTACTAGGCAAGAGAGATTTCTCTGCTTTCATTTATGGATTCTGAGCATTTCTGCTGTCTCGAGTTTTCATGGTGGCAGTCTGGGTCCTTCCTATAGTTAGTTGATTGCTGTATTCTACTATTTTATGGATTGCAACTGTCCCTGGACATAGGTAAAGAAAATGGAGCCTTCCTGCCCTTGAAGAGAGAGCCTTCTGGGGTATATTGTGTAGACAGACTTCAGGAAATATCTGCAGTTCTGGCTTAGAATTATTTGGAGTTTATTTTAGGAGTAGAAGTGACAGTATTTTTGCTTTTTAAACGTGAATTTTTTGGTAGTGCTTCAGTTTCTCTCTTCTAGTTCTGAAAGGTCCATATTAGATGTATGGTCAGTTAGAAACAAAGAGCCTTTTATATTCACCATCACCTCCTACCAGAAAAGCTTCTCTAGTTCTTATCTACACTTCTGTTCTCAGCTTTTTTTTTTTTTTTTAATAAATGCTACATTTGTAGTGACCTACTTTGTACTCTTGCCCCTTTCTATCCTAATATATTCATTTGCTGTGGAGATATAAACAGACTTTAATATAATTACAGGGAAAAATTTTTTAAATTCTGATTAACATTTAAAGCTTCACAAGCAATATTTCTTCCTTGTTTGGAGATAGATGAGTACACTTTCATTTTCTACCTGAAATTATTCCTTTCTGACTTCTGGGTTGGGTCAGTGAATGTGAGAAATATGGAAATATGTGCTTTGTGTGATTTCTTTTCTCAGTCTGTCAACTTTTTCTTCACCATAGCAGTTTTTGTGTTTTTTTTTTGTTTGTTTGTTTTTGGGTTTTTTTGGCAGCTAGCCGGTATGGGGATCTGAACCCATGATCTTGTTGTTTGTTATAAGGCTGTGCTCTAACCAACTCGAGCTAACCGGCCAGCCCTCAGCAGTTTTAAATAGCATTGTGGAATGGGAAGTGGCAAAGTGTACATATTCGGGGGTGGGATGCAGGCTAAAAGAGCTTGTCACAAGTTGACATTAGGTCTTCCTAATTGGCAACCAGAGACACTGATATAACTGAAGCAGTTTTTGTCCTGTACTTTTTTTCCCTTTTGTGGTCTTCCCTTCCACCCACCCTTTTTTTTTTGTTCCTTTTTTCCTCTGTTACAGTTTAGAAAACGCTAAACCCTCCTCCCAGGCAGCCTCCGTCACGATCCCTGATCACCTCAGCATCAACCTCTCTCAACCCTCCACCCCTTCTTCTTCTTCTTCTTCCTCCTCCACCACCACCCCCTCGCTCGCCACAGCGGGGACCTCCGAAGCACCCTCCAGCCTCCCCAACCCTCTTCCGACCGCCCCTTGTGTCTCCAGTCTGCTTGGCATGAAACCCATCCCTCTCCTGGCTCTAAATGTTGTGTCTGCTGCTAAGGGTACTGGGGCTTCAGCTGCCACCACCACCACCACTGCCGTGCCATGTGTAACTAACAAACTGAAAGGCGAGAAACAGAGATTCTCCCCGTACTGATTGCATATCTTGAGGTGCCTCCTCAAATATTTCTTGGTTTGTTTTGTTTTCCTTTGTTAACATTGATGAGAATCAAACTATTGTGAGCTTGTAACTGTTTCCTTTTTACTACTATGGGGGATAACTGGGTGGGGGTGGGGGAATTGGTAACCCTTGTTTAGGTCATTTCAACTGAGTGCCTGTTTCAGAGTCTGACTTGTTGAATTCTTTATCTAGAGCCACAGTTCTTGATCTTCTTTCTCATTCTGTTACCTTTTTTTTGTAGCATTATTCTGCCTTGCAATATAACAATGTGTTAGGCTCTGTGTTAATGAATAAAAGCTTCTCCGTTAATTCTTTTTTTTTTTTTTTTTTTTAATTATTTGATGGTTAAGCTATCAGCAGGCCGCCTTGGCCAGATTTGTGTTTCTAGCTATAATAAAGTTGCCACAGTAAGAACCTTAGTTCACCGTGTGCTGTGAAGGGTGAAGGGTAAAGGGTGGGAGCTTGTGACCTGTGGCTACTCACCTAGGAAATCTATACAACTGACTTGGGCCTTTTTGTGTCCTGGGTTAATTTTATAATCCTTTGTCAATATTCCCACAAACAGAGATGGGCTTGTGGCAGTTTAGATACTGAGGGTCCATCATAATGGGCAAGAAACTTCGTTAGTGAAGAAATCTGTCTGACTTCTCATATCCCTTACCTTGCCAACAGTAGCAGGTAATAAGGGTGTCTGTCCCAGGCTACTGTTTTCCTCTGGTGAGTGGTTACTGTATCTCTTCCAAGGCATATATACAAAGAACTTACTTCTTTACCCAGAACGGGAAGGCAAGGTGGAATAAATCTAATAAAGTTAGGCAGCTTCTGCCTGCATTCTTGAACTAGCATTACCCTTCTTTCTGTGACATTAAGTTGATCTTGAACAACCAACCCGTGATATTGCCCAAAACTTGACAAGATACTGTCCAGTCATTCTAAACCAAGTATCACACGTCTCCAAGTTCCTATACTCTTCTATTCTCTGCCTAGCCTTCTCTGTCCCCACCAACACTATCATGAGTAGGAAATTACGTGCTTAGATTTGGAAAGAATCTTATAGATCAACTAATCTGTAACTCGTAAATACTCTCATTTAATAGATAAAGAGGCACTAAGAGAATTTAAATTTGTAGATCATATGAGTGACTAGCCAGAACTAACAACTTGTGCTTTATTTTTACTCAGCGTACTTAACCTCCTTGAAGCCTTACTCTTTTTTTTTTTAATCCCAAAATGGGACAGATGTCTCCCGTAAAAGAGTAGAAATGCTTTAGGTTTATGATAGGAGGCCTCTGATATTCTTCCATTCAGTTAGGGCACTGAAAGTATATGATCTTCCCAGGGCATTAGAGAACTCAGTATAGAGATTTTTCCCTGATACCTCTTCCCACATCCCCTTTGGTTGATGTTAAAAAACAAAACAAAAATAACTGCTCATGAGTATTTCAAGGTATTATCTCATTCTCTGGTGGTATTGTGACCCCTCCATCCCAGATTGGGCCTGTGAATTAGTGTTACATGCCCCAAGTCTGCATGAAGGATTGGATGGGCAAACATAATTGTCCAGGTAGGAGTTTTCTTGTCGCTCCTTTATCATTTGGTCTGGCTCACCCCTGGCAAGCTCCTGTAGTTAGGGGTCATGCTGATAACTGTCTTCCCCTACAGACATGGTTTTTATTGTCTAGTTCTTGGTTGGAAGGTTTCTTAATCTAATGAATATTCCCTATGGAAGGATTGCTGGGAAGGAATTCAGATGTTTAAGGGGCTGTCATCACCATCCCCAAAGGTATTTGGTGTTTAAATTTTTTAAATGCTTAGAGCTCCCTCATGTGGTCCTTCTAGAGTCCCTAACGTATTTATGGTTGAGTTTTCCCATCTTTTAGCCCTCACCTCCACCCCATCTGTGCAGATCCCTGCTCAGGCTTGGTATATGTTCTGGACAATTCTTTTTGGAATTCTTTGATGCCAGAGTGTTACCACCTTCTTGCATGAACTTAATTTTTTTAGGTCCCAAACCTAAACTATGTTCAGCAGTTCCTTTCTTGGACCTTTGGTTTCCACTGAACCCTTTCATTAAGGGCCTGTTGTTTACCTTGCCCAAGGTATTTTGAGGTTGGCAAGAATTTGAACCCTTTTAAAAACTAAATATTCCCCTTCATACCGTGGTGGAGAAACCATTTCTCACTTTAAAGTAAACATAGTTTATAGTTGAAGGACTGTTCAATTTATTGGCCCTTAGTTTTCTCCCTTCTGGCCAGCTTTTGCTTTTGTATTGTTGTGTAAGGGATACAATACAGATTGTGTGACCAGACTCCATAAATAGGTTATACTGGTCACTATAAACCTTTAAAAACTTTATGAACTGAAACTGAGTCTTACACATTTAGTTTTATTCAAAATGGGAGCTACATCTTCTCACTATCTAGTATCACGGAAGCATGCTAAATGCATACATACCTTTCTCTCAAAGCCCTAAATTGGATTCCAGGGCCTCAAATGACCCATTTGAAGCAAAAAGGCATAATATATAGCTAGGTATGTTTGGTTGGAGGATTTGGCGTGACAAGACCACTACTGATTTATGAGAATCTAGAGAGAGCTAGGGAGTTGAAACGTTACTATTTTACCACTTTTAAGTCCTTAAAATTAGGTTTGAAAACAATGGATTGAGCATAGTACTTGCCCTATAGTTATTCTATTTGCTGTTCCTTTTAACATGCCTTAGCATTTAAAAACTGTTATCTCTTAATAGTAGTAGCCTTCACATTGATAGAGAAACCCAGGGCTATTCTACAGTAAAGGCTTCTTTGATTTGTCTCAGTGTTAACCTCATGGGGCTACTTTGAGGTAAATATTTCTTTCCTAAACTGGTATCCTATCAGCAGTTTTGGGGGAGTTAAAATACTCAGTGATGAAGAAACATTGTGTGCATTGTGACCCTCTAAGAGGAGGCTTTTAGTGAGTGGCATATTTTCAGAATATGTTTAACATCTCCCACAAAGGTTCCAAATAACATAGGTAGAGCACCTTGGTTACCAATTATATCTCACTTTCCTTCAGTTATGAGGTAATTTGCCTCAGGAAGCTTGGATTGCAGGGGTTAGAGAATCATGGTACTTGGTTTATCCGAGAAACCTTAAAATTTCTTCATCGATACTCTCCTTCACATTTCCAAACCAGGCTGATAGTTTTAGAGGTGAGGTGTAGCTGGGCCTTGGGAAAACTAACTGAGTTCTTGTTTCTTGTTACAGGCTTTCCTCGGAGACGGGTGGCATGGGGAGCAGCTAGAACAATACAGATTCATCCATAATCCCTTTCTGCTGTTCACCACCACCCATGATCCATCTGTGTAGTTTCTGAACAGTCAGCGATTCCAGGTTTTAAATAGTTTGTAAATTTTCAGTTTCTACACACTTTATCATCCACTCATGATTTTTTTAATTAAAGCGTTTTAATTCCTTTCTCTGTTCAGCTGTTAATGCTGAGATCCATATTTAGTTTTATAAGCTTCTCCCTGTTTCCTTTCATTTGTTGTTTTGTCGTGAGTTTTTCTGTTTGACATGGAAATGTAAGAGTTGAATGTTAATACATTTCTGTTTAGTTATGTAATGTCAGGAAGTTTTCAAAAAAATTAGAAGATGGACTGGAAAAATAAACTCCTTAATGAGAGGAGATAAAACATTATATTATATAATTTATAAAGAGAAAAATGCCTTAGTAGGTTGTGGTCACAGAATGATTTTTAACTACTGAAGTAATCTGTCTATCTATTTTAACAGTATTTGGTGTTGCTTTAGTAAAAATAGGTGTTATTTTGATTCTGAGAATACGTAAATTATTTTCCTATTGAAATTAAAAGTGGGCCAACCCCATGGCTCACTCGGGAGAGTGCAGTGCTGGGAGCGCAGTGGCGCTCCCGCCGTGGGTTCGGATCCTATATAGGGATGGCCGGCTTTTTCTTTGTGAATAGAAACTGGATGCCACAGTGATTCATGTGGGTTTTATTCCTGTTGTCTTGCTGTTATTTTTGTACCTTTTATCCTTCAAAAGACTCTACTTGGGTTTTGAATAGAACCTTTTATTCCAGTTAAGATGTTTTCTTCTCTTTTCCCACTCATGTTTTTTTTGTGGCCCTTGATCCTATTTTCCCTTGACTCTGCTCTTGGTTGTCCCTTGTAAAACTTTTGCCCAAAAGATTGGGGATTAGACTTTTCCTAGGACTTACTTGTAAAGAGTAGGCAAGCACTTCCTAGAGGGCAGGTTACGGAGAAGGACACGCATGCGTATACATGGAAGCAGTCAGATGTGTATCTGACCGGGATTCAGCTTCTTGGAAATGGCTATTCCTTTGCTCAGGCTTGCATATTTTAAACTTCAGTCTCTTTTTAATAACTGTTCATTTATAATCTTTGCTCTATAACAAAAGTGGGTGTTTAAGATATACTTAAACTAAAATCATTTAGAAAGATGTACCTGTTACCATTTATGCCAATGATTTTAGAAAGCTGGAGCTAGATATGTTCACTTACAGAAGAGGTATAAAGGGGGTAAGTAAATTTGTCCAGAGTCAGATAAAGTCTGGAGCTTGAGACTTAAACCATGTTTGCTACCCCATTCATTCGTCAAGAAAACCCGCAACAGTAGGGCCTGCGTGGAGTGGTTATATTTCAAGGTTTTTCATAGGAGTTACAATATGACAGTCCCTACCCCAATCAGGCACCAGGATAAAAGCAGGGACTTAAACAGCACCCAGTTCTTCAGCCTGGGCCATCACATGCTATCAGTCTTCTAACCTCCCCCTCGGCCCTAAGCCAGGGCTTGGGCAGACAAATGAAAGGACAAAAGAAATGAGTTACATTGCCACCTGAGAAATCTCAGAGGGGAGGGTCCAGCCTTACTCTCCTTCCTCCCAAGTGCAACATGTGTAAACAGAGTAAACGGGAAACAAAAAAGTGCAGTCTAAGTGGTTCCGTCCTCTGCCCACCAGTATTTGGGGGTAGAGAGTATAGATACAAGCCTGGCTTTCTGTTGCCTAACTGCTTGCTGAACATAAAGAATGTAATGAAGCAGGAAAGGGCTAGTTTCCCCATCTGCACGCAGCTCTAGGGCGGTGCTTGTCATTCATTTCCACAGCTGCTAGTGTCCCTAGAGTTTATCAAGTGAATTGGTTAGGGTATCAGGCTCCCTCAAACTTGACTTAAGGCTGGGGCAGCTCCATCTTTCTCTGTTGATTATGTGGCGCATATATATTATTTATATAAATATTTCTCTATGTACAGGAAATAAAAGTGGCTCTCATGGAGGGAGGGAGGCTGGAGGCCGCAAGGCATCAATGCTGTTGGAGTGGTCCAGTTCAGTGCTGTCACAGTCTGAGTCCTCAGAATTGGGATGGCCCTGTGAGGAAGAGTAAAAATACATTGAGGTGGAGCTCAGCATCTCTTGGCATTTTGAATAGATTCCTTCAGGGTCCCTCAATGAGGTCTTTTATCAGGCAGCAGCTTAATTTTATTGCTTCTAGGTTTCAGTTGCTCAGGCTATTCTCCAAGGCACCATACTCCTCTCAGGATCCCTCCCTGGCTGCAATTTATAACTATCATGCAAGCTCTATATTAGGCACCATACTAGGTGTTCTGTACTACAGGCCTCTCAAGTTCCATCACATGGCTATTTGCTCTTCCTGGTACGCAAGCAGACTGGCTCAGAAGTGGGTGACTTGAAGGTTAAATACCTTATCTTTCTGGCCTGTGCATCTCTCCCCAAAAGCTGTGAAATGACCAGGCATCTTTTTCCAGCTCACCCTATCCAATACTGATTGTTTTTTGTTTTGTGACTCACCTGTTCCCCTCTGAGTAGGTCCTGGTGTGGAATGGGCAGGGAGCTGGGTTCAGGGCCAGGGACCCCCTCTGAAGCAGGGGGGTCCAGTGGGATTTCTGATCCCTGGGAGCACATGTCATCAGACCGCTCATCTGGCCGCTCATCAGTGTTGGTTCTGCCAACTTCAGGTGTGCCACTGGGGGAAGGCTCACTAGCTGTACCTTCCTCTCCATCTGATGGATTCTCTGAGCTGAAGGTAGATAGTGACTGGCGCATGTTCAGGCTCTGAGGCCACCTATATGTTGGAGAGCAAGGGGTTACAGCTTGGTCCTGCCCATTGCAGCCCAGAAAGTAAGAGTGCTATTATCCCTGTACTATGTCACTCACCGCTGGCTTGATGTCAGTTCAACTTCGCTGTCTACCTCTCCTTCCTCCTCTTCTGAGGATATGCCACGTTTCTGCAGGATAGATGAGATTGTGATTAAAAAATGGGAAGAGGTCATTAATCCAGGAGAAGGGAACATAGATGTTATTAAATGATGAAGTAAGGAATGGCTTGAGGTCAAGAGCATAATATATGGGGAATGAGACTTGGATCCCAGGGAGAACAAGGGAAAAGGGGAAGAGCTCAGGAACTTTCCCATACTTTACCTGACTTCGGGTGACAGCAGCCCTGTACAGCAGTGCAGCTGGGGTCAAGTGCTGGGACCCAGCCCGGCTTCCTCCCCGGCCTGCTGTCCCTTCCCTTCCAGTTCCCAGCAGCCCAACACTTTCACCAGGCCCCACAGGTGGAGGTGGCTCTCCTTTGGCTCCCCCAGGTGAATCCGGGCTGGTGGAGCCAGGGGCTGAGCCCTCACTTGGGGGTGTGTCACCCCGGGCTGGCGGTGGTGAGCCAGGATCCCCAGTTCCCCCTGTTGCCCCCCGGCCCCGGGAGCCCAGTGCTGCTGACAGTAGGTCTGGGGATGATGAAGACATCTTGCGGAGCAGAAGATCATGATGGAGCCCACGGAGGGCAGGGGGACAAGCTTCCCAGGCAGAGGGTCCCCCTCCTAGGCCCCCTGGGCTTCCTGGTCCTCCAGGTTCATGGGGTGGCACAGCTGCACGGAGCCCAGGCAGGTCCCCACAGCTGCCCTTGGCGCTGGCCTTGCGGTGACGGGGCTTGCCACGGCGACTCCGTCCTGGTGAGGGGGGGCCCTTAGGACACCCAGGAAGCCCCACCCCACTTAGGGCTGCATCTAGTTTAGGTAGCAAAGATTCTGTCTTGAGGATATCTGGCCTGATAGGGAAGGAAAAGTACAAGGTTGAGTTTACCAATTTTATGTACGCAAAGCATTCCCTAACCTTGGACAGTATGATGCATCTCTCTTCCCCCTCTGAGCATCTGCTGCCTGTCCATTATCCCCCTTGCCATACTTGAGCCTCAGTACTTGTGAGCTTGAGTCCCACCTTTTGCTATGGGGTGACAGCTTCTGTGGCACGTTCCTCTTCTTGATAAGCTTCTCCATTGTGTTCCCATGCAAGAGTCCCCGGGAAGGGTGTGACTTCAGCAGACCTGGGCATCTCCGCTCTAAAGCCTGCTCCCGCCTAAAGATCCAGGCACCTTTTCAGTTGAGCATGACCAGGAAGGGGGACCCAAGCTCAGTAGGATCTCTAAATCAGGCACAGCTCCATGAAGACTTAGGGATTTGGTGCATAAACACAGGTTAGGGTTACCTGAGCAGCTCTCGCTCCTTGAGTTCCAGCTGCAACATGAGGGCATTAAGTTCCATGTACAAGTTGTTGGCTCTCTCCAGCTTTCGTTCATAGTGCTCCCTAATGTCCAAGGCATGTCTGAAATGGGTAGAAGCATTCCCCAAGGTGAACTGGGTTTGTCTGGTGCCATAATGGAGCCCAGTTTCTGGGAACTGGTGGTGGTCACAGCTCCTGCTGTTGGTAAAATCACCTCCCTAACACAGGCACACACCTGAGCTCCTCCCGCCTCCGCATCACCAGCTCCTCTTCTAGGCGGTGCAGACAAGTCCCTTCTGACTTAATCTTTTCAAAATGCAGCTTTACTTCTTCCCGCCACTCTGCCTGGGGATGGAGAGACAATGACGGTGAGGGCCATCCCTTCACCCAGTAGACATGTAGAAAGTCTTCAAGTTGCCTGCATCACTGTAAATTGTGTGTTAGAATGAAAGGGAGTGGGACATGCTTGGTGTCTCAGCCCTTTAAGTACCAATTAGTTCCATCCCAGTCAAACCTTTTCTCCAGCCTCCCTGTCAAAGGACATCTTTGTCTCTGCAAAGAGGGGGAGTTAAGTATTCAATTTCCTACCCACAGCACACCTGTGACTTAAAGTAAGTCTCCTGGGGTGTGGAGAGTACATCAGCTGAGGCAATGTCCAGATGCAGCAGGATCTGTCGGAATGACGGACGATTTCGTGGTTTACTATTCCTGGAGAGAATGGAGTTGATGGGAGAGAGAGGAATTTCAGGGACCAGCTAGGAACTAGAGCATCCTTTCTCAAAGTGTGTCCTAGAGAATTCAATCCTAGAATGTACTCTGACAAAATAATTCCATGGTGAACTCTCTAGGAAATAAATGTTATATGCTCTATTTGTTAAGCATATCAAAGTCTTGCAGAAAGGAAACCTGTTTAACCCCATATTTTCCAACTTGTCTGCCAAAATAAAACTTTTTTGAATAACTCCATTAGAAACATTTTGGGGGGCCGGCCCGTGGCTCACTCGGGAGAGTGTGGTGCTGATAACACCAAGGCCACGGGTTTGGATCCCATATAGGGATGGCCGGTTAGCTCACTGGCTGAGCGTGGTGTTGACAACACCAAGACAGGGGTTAAGATCCCCTTACGGTCATCTTTTAAGAAAAAGAAAAAAAAAAAAAGAAACATTTTGGGAAATGCTCAATGACAGATTAGGAATCTTTAACTTTCTGTCAGCATCTAGGTTCCATATGAGGGTCCATGGCCTTACCCTCCTGCACTCTAAGTTAGTCTATTTGAGGATCAATCCATTATGCTCAGTGCTTACGCTGCTCCTTCCAGGTACTTCTGTGTACTCTTTGGTACTGGATAGCAGATATTGTTACCCAAATTTTACAGATGAAGAAACTGGCTCAGAGGTGATACCACTTGCCCAAGGTCACTCAACTCAGAAGGTAGCATAAGCCCAATTCAGATGCAATCTTTGAATGTAACATACCCCTACAGATTATCAGCTAGTTCAGCCTCTCTCAGTTCTAGATTGTAGACTTGAACCACATCCTGGATCCTGGGTTTTTGGAGAACCATATCTGGAACCTCTTGAGTTCCTTTCCTTGTTAAGGATTTTGGGCCTGGATGCCTGGGTTCTAGGTGATGGCTGTCCATCAGCAACACCCCTTGCTTGTCACCTTCACCAAGCTCAGTCTCAGCACAGGCCATTCTTACCAGCACTGGCGAAGTAAGATTTTGAAGCCATCTGGGCAGCTGGACGGCACAGGCAGATGGAGACTGTTGCTTCCCACACCCCAGATGATGGCTGAGGAATCTACATCTTTGTAGGGGATCTCACCAGTCAGCAGTTCCCACAGCACCACACCAAAGGACCTGGGGATAAAAGGGGACATCTCTTGGGAAGGGCTCCTTCCAGAGGCCCTGGTTGCTACAAACCCATGTCACTTGTGCTCAAACCCTGAAAGTCCCCACTCCAACCCTGTGCTGACTGACCACCCACTCTTCTCAGTCCTCAGCCTGGCCCTCACCAGATGTCGACCTTCTCAGACACAGGCTCATTGCGGATCACCTCAGGGGCCATCCAGGCTACTGTCCCTGCAAAGGACATCTTGGTGCTCTTGTCACTCAGCTCCTTGGAAGTGCCAAAATCTGAGATCTTCACCACATCGTCGTATGTGATTAGCATGCTGGTAAAGAGTGTAGTCAGCTGGAGTCCATGGCCCTCCCCATACCTTATTGAACTTTTAAAAATCATTTGGGACACCCAAAGGTAAGGGGCTCACCACAGCCCTCCCAAGTTAGGATTGTCACTTGGAGGAGGTTTCTGAGATAGCCACATGGATGCAGGGCAGGGTCTGTAAGCAGGGAGATGGCCACACTGACTTGGGTGGGTCATTTGCATGCACAGCAGCTTCTCCCTGCTTGCTTGCTTACTTACTTGGGGGACTTGAGGTCTCTGTGGATAATCTTGTGCAGGTGCAGGTAGTTCATGCCACCGGCAATGCCCATGGACCAGTCAACCAGCAAGGAGGGGGTGACAGGGCGGCCAGCCCGAAGAACCTCATACAGCTGGCCCTGGGCACAGAACTCCATGAGGATGCAGTAGCAGGGAGCCTGAGTGCACACGCCCCTGTGGGCGGAACACAGTGGTATGAAGCCTCAGCCAGCTTAGCATTCACCTGATTCACACTTGGAAACCCATTCCCACCTCTGCCAGTTGTGGGGCTCTTCTGGGAAGGATGGAGTAGGTCCCACTGCTTGGGAGGGTCCCAGGCCTCAGCATAGTATCACCAGCCCCCCGTCCCTGCCCTGGACCTTACTTGAAGGTGATGATGTTGGGGTGCTTCAGCTTTCTTAGGTGCTTGATGTCGGTCTCCTTGAGGTCTCGCACCTTCTTCACAGCCACCTCTTCCCCATGGAAGCGCCCCAGGAAGACAGCACCCTGGGCCCCTGAGCCCACCCACTGCAGGTCCAGGATTTCCTCAAATGGGATCTCCCAAGGGTCTGTGGGCAAGAGGAACAGTGCCACAAGGCTCAAAAAGAGTTGTACTCAAGACCTTGTGATGAATCAAGGCGAGGGATGGGACAGCACTGAGTTGGTTGGAATGACTCAAGGGCAAGGCAGAAAAGTAGCCAGAATAGGCTGAGGAGATTAGGTTTGAGGAGACAAGTAAGGAAATGAATGGATGGCCTCAGAAGAAGCTGGGAAGTTAGAGGCTGATGGATGGAAAAGGGACTAGGGCTGGGCCATGGAGATGGACGGGATCATCAGGTGACTTAGGGCTGTCTAACAGATCTCAGGCTCAGAGAGACAGGGAGAGGGCTCCCACAAGGACATGGCCTACCTTCCTGCTGCTGCTTGTGCTCAGTGGAGTAGGCTTTGCCAATCATGGTCCAGACAGGGCGCAGGCAGCCAAAGAGGCCTTCAAGGAAGCCAGTGCCACTCTGACACTGCAGCCGCACCTCATCAGCTCGAACTCTGGACGCCCGACTTTCAGGTGACCCAGGGGCTCCCCCTGGGACCCCTGTGTCCTGCTCATGTAGCTGCAGGACACTGTTGGCAAAAGGCTCAGGGGGTGGCTCTCCACCTGGGGAGGGGCTGGGCCCACCCCCGCCCTGCCCACCGAGGGGTACTACATCTCGAAGTACACACTGGGTAGGTGTCAGGTCCTTCTCAGGAGTGCAGTCAGAAGTTTCTGGGTCCAGCTTGCGCATGGACGCCTCACTTAGGGTAGACACGAAGCCCCCAAAGGAAGGGGAGGGTGTGCGGGTCTCATGAAGGCAGGCCATGACCTCTGGGCCCCAGTGTAGTGGTGAGCGGTGGGCCCTGTGGGAACAAAGGAGGGAAGGGCTGTCAAAGCTGCAGGTGCCAACTCAGGATGCTCACCCCAAGGCAAGGTTTGGGGAGCTGGGCTCATAATAACCCTGCTGGAGGTAACACTTGAGCCTCATCCTCAAGTGCTCATCCCCCTCCAAGTTTCAGCTGTACCCATCTTAGGAAACCTGACACACTTGGGCTTCCTCTTAGGCATCTGTAAGTAACACAAGTAATACTTAGGTATACAAGTAACATACCTGAATATCATTCACAGGTAGACACAAGTAACATCTGGTGAATCAGGTAGGGCTGTCCAACAGATCTCAAACGCAGGGAGACAGGGAGAAGGATCCCATAAGGACATGGCCCCACTCAGGTAAAATATATCTTAAACTCCAGCATAATGGTAACAGACTAGTTCCCTTCTTGTAAGATTATTGTAACCCACCACTGCAGTACATATTTCTCTCATCTGAGGCTCATGGGTGCACATAGATGCAGACAGATGAGGGTCTCTCAGACACCTTTACCTTGGGTTTCAGACTCGGGCACACACTGGTAACATACCTAGACTTCTCTCACACTGAAATGTGCACACACGACACTGGTAGACCTGCTCAGGCACCCTCAGATAATGCTCCTGGGCCTCTGACATATACAAGTGAGGCACTGGGCCTCACACTCAAGTATTTAAACATAATACCAATTATGAGTCCTCTCAGGAACACTCAACTCGGGACAGCCTTATCTTAAGACACACTCAGGAACCACACCTGGGCCCTACTCTCAGGTGCTCACAGGTACACACCCAGGCCTCTCAAGGTAAGTGAAGGCTGTAACTATACAACTTTGCTATCCCTCCAGCACAGTTCGTGAAAAAAGCAAAACCATCCAATAGGGATGCAGAAGCTGTGTCAGAACAATCTGTAGCCTACTGCTTCATACCCCTTAGCCCTCCCATCAGTCCAGATGCTCTCCTGGGTGTCAAAGGAGGCTCTGTCTCCTCTCTCCTTCACCAACCCATTCTGAGCTTCCCAAGCCAAAACCCAGCTTACCAGGCAATGGAGATTTGTCCCAATTAAATGGTTGCTATTTAAACAGCAACAATTAAAAAACCTGAATCCTAGACTTGCCCTGCCACTCAATGGCTATGTAACCTCAGGCAAGCTCTAGTTGAGCCTCAGTTTCTCCGGCTATGCAAAGGGATAAACTTGTTCTCTCTCAGGTACAGCATACTCTTCAACCTATACCAGACTTGTCCAGAACTTAATGCTGGAAATCATCCTGGTCTCCCATCTCCCTGCACATTTAGTTAGTTACCAAATTCTGAGATATGAGGATCCCTCAGAACAAGAATCCCACTCATTAAAAAAAAAAAATCTATGGCCATACCACCTTGAACATGCCCGATTTTGTCTGATCCCAGAAGCTAAACAGGGGTGGGCCTGGTTGGTACTTGGCTGGGAGACTGCCTGGGAATACTGGGTGAGGTAGGCTTAAGAAAAAAAAGAATCCCTCTAATTGTTCCTCTGTTCCTCATAGTAGGGTCCTTCAGTCTCTGCGACAGTCTACTGGGAATGAACACCATACATTCTCAGTTAATGGAAGAGGGGTGGCAGGAATCTACACATACATAAGAGCTCGCTGGGTGAAAATGCAGATATACAAGGAGGTTTAGGAAACTGATAGTTTCAGTTCTTGTAACAATCTACATACCTTTCCCTTGAAGACTTTTTCAGCGCATATGGGTAGGCTTGGAACCTGCATATTTAACAAGCACCTCAGGTGATTATTATTGTGATATGACTGGCACATTTGAAAAGCTCTGACTCAATGCCATTCTATTCTCTCTTTAGTCTCATTACTAGTTTTACTGCCTCAGTTAGAACCTCATTAGCTGTCATCACCTGGCCCAGGACAACTGGTTTCAAAATCCTTCCCCGCTCCATTCTACACCTAGCCTTCAGAAGGATCTTTCTAAAACAAAATGGGCCATCACTCCCTCTTCTGCTTCAAACTCTTCAATGGCCCACTGCTCTTGGTCCAGTAGCTCAGCTCCATGCTCTAGCCCCTCTGGCTTCCCCAGCCTCATCTCCCACTGCTACTGGTACCCAGGCCTTAGCCCAACACCAGGCTACATCAGGCTTTTGAGCCAGGGCACCATAATAATGGCTAACTTTTGTGAAAGCTTTACCATGCATGCCAGCCTTTGGTATAGATGCATTAGTGCATTTATTCCTCAAAACTATAAGGTGGGCATTATTAGCCCCATTTTACAGACTAAGGCATAGAGGTATTAAATAACCTGTCCATGGTGCCATGGCTAGTTCGAAGTTCAAGCTTCACTCCTAGGCATGCTCTGCCTGAAGGCACTTCTCATCCGCATCTTGCCTTCCAAGTCTCACTTCATCCTGGAAGTCTTCCTGTCCCAACCCGCTCTAGGTTAATACCCATTCTGGGCTGGAACAGCCCCGTGTGCTTTCTCTATCATGGCTCCCATTACACTGGAGGGAGAGTGTGGTCAGTCGTCTCGTTCCTTTGAAAGCCTGGACTGCTTTAGAGCAATCCCTGGTCTTCCAACAGCACCTGGCACGCAAAGAGATGTATGGTGAGGTGGAGCCACAGCCCTACCCACCCCGGAGAATCGCCTTAAGGATCACACACACAGTAAATACATTAGCTCCCTTAATCCTCAGAACAGCCCAGTGAGGGAGGTATTATCATTGGTCCCATTACATTCTCGAAAAAACTGAAGCCCAGAAAGTCGTAATCACAGTTAAGTCCAGCCTCCGAATTTCCAACATAACCCACGAGATATTTGCTGCTCAAGAGGTAAGGTGTGGATTGTAATACAAGTTACACTCAGTCACAGGCCAAGCTTTCGCCTGCCCCGCCCCAAGCCCAGGCTTCCCTTCTGGACCACCCAGAACCAAGGTCGGCGGCCCTCAGACGCTCTCGCCTGGGGAGGACAGGAGGGAGGGATGCCGGGATTGGGGAGCTCGGGGAGGAGCAAAGGCCTCCCGCTGGACAGCTAGGCCACCATCAATGGATTCCCGATGCCTGTCAGGGCCATTAAGAAGCGGGGAGTAAGGCCACAATGCCCCTTCCCCCACCCGACCTCCTTCCCGACCGTCACGTGGCGCGTGGCTGTGGGTGGGGTAGGGGTAGGGGTGGCCAGAGGAGGGGGTCCGGGTGGGGAAGGGGAGAGGACACAGTAGGATAGGGAAAGCGCTGGGCGCTGCGGCGTAACCATGACGACTGGGCCCGAGGCGGCGCGTGAAGTCACCAGGACAAGATTAGCCCAGGGTCACGTGAGCGCGGCGCGGGGGCGGGGCTGAGCCTGGGCCCTGCCCGGCCCCTGACCCGGGTAGACCCATGTGGCTGGTTGCTGGGATGGCTACGGTGATCATGGGTGTGGATCTCAGATCCAGCGGTCTGCCCTATCTGTGTTTCTCTCCTTACGCACCTTTCCCCGACTCTGCATGCAGACAAATCTTTGGCCCAGGCGTCGTGTGGAGGATTGGTGTTGGAGGGAGGGGACTCGTGGTGTTGGTGTTGGGGGTGCAGTGCCACAGAGAAGGAAAGCAGGAAATGGAGAGATGGGGAGGCAGGACACAGAAAGGGTGAAAGGCACAACCAGAGAAGGAGGGACTTAGCCGAGAAACATACAGAGACCAGAATGAAGCGCAGGGAGAGTCAAAGGGGAGAAGGATGGATTGAAAAGCTGGTTTTGAAAAGCAGAGGAGGACCCTGAAAAAATGGAGATGAAAGGGGACTGAAAAACACGGATAGCATCTATCCCCTCCCCAATTCGTTTTCTGCCTAGAAGCTGAGCTTTGGGTAGGCACAACACCTGGCTTTTTAAAGGAATTTTTCAGCTGTCATCTGGTGGTTTGGCAACTAGAAGGTTTAGGCATAGAAAGGGTGACATGCTCAGAGACACTTGCAGCCAAACCTCCCTCCAGTTCACCAGGCTTCCCCAGAGGCCCTTCTGGTATCCAGGGCCAGTGGCTGGGGAGAGAAAGAGAGAAGCCGTTTCACCTGTTTGTCTTTAAGGGCAGTGAGAATAGCTGAAGAAGTAGGAGATGGGACCAAGCGAAAGGTAGGGAATCTAGTCAGGCTTAACCCACCCCATTTTCAGGCTAATGACACTTCCAGATTGACCTGAAGGAGTTGGGGGAAAGCTGAAGCCCCAGGGAGCTATGGTAAAACTAGAGATTTCCTCCCTCCCAGTAAACAAACACACACACACACACACACCCCTTTCTGTTTCCTTTACTCCCGACCTGCCAGCTGTGTCCCACTGCTCCCCTCTGGTCCTTTGTGCCAGGGCTTTGGGGGTACAGCATGGCTATGAGGCCCTGGCCCAGACATTTGGTCACCTTGGGGGAGGGGAGCTGTCTCCCTGGTCATCAATTATGCAGAGCATGGGGGGAAGGGCAGCGATGTGACAGGAGGGGTGGTTATCTCTGTCAGTCATTCTGTTAACCATATTTACCTAGTATTGACTGTGCATCTGTCAGGGAAGCAGGCTCTGGACACCACAGGAGACCCTAATTCAGTTTCTGCTAAGAGATTCTCTGCTTTGCTGGTGGTTCCCAGAGTGCCCCCTAAGGAGGCTGTAGGGTAGAGTGGGGGAAGCTCACCCCTTTGCATTCTCTCTAGCACCCTCCTGTTCTAACAGAAGAATCTCAATGCTGCGCTGCTTGTCTAGTGGTCTGGGGGGCTGAGTTCAGAGGCTGGACGCTCTGTCTAAATCTTGGGCTCTCACGCTGAGTACTCTCCACTGTCCTAGACCTCATTTTCCATTCAGAAAAAGGAGGAAGATTCCCCTTCTATCTCGAGAAAGGAGGTCGTCAAAGGAAAAGGAGACCCAAGATTTTGGAATCCTAGTCCACCTCTGCAGGCTTTGAAACCCTGAGAGGATAAAGGACTCTGATACATCACGGCCATGCCTCCTGTCCGCTTGGCTGCAGCTTGTTTTTGTTTTCCTTTTTACAGAATCCATAATCTTGGCCCTAGAGTTCTTCTAAAATAGAAAGAACTTTAGCTTTTCTCAGTGCCCTCATGAGGGGGAAATGCCTTGCCCTGAAAACCTGGGAAGAGCTGGAGATCACCCCTAAATCCAGGTCCTCAGCCTCATACATGTCAAGCCCTGAGACCCCCTAGCTGCCATACCTCTTCTTCCAGTAAGGTGGGCAGTGAAGGGGAAGTGGGGAGGGGCAGCACTGTTTACGAAAAAAGAACCAGGCTTGGATTTGGAGATCAGAGCTAGAACTCCAGTTTTGCCACCAGTTAGTTTAAGGAATGGGATCTCTGTGAGACTCCCAACCCTACCTTACAGGGTGGTGAGGGTTAAGATGATGTAGGGAGTGCAGTGAGCAAGATGCCTGCCTCCTTGTTGTCTTCCTGGTTGGCTAGACACCAGATATTTCTTTGTGGATCCTGGAGAGGCCATCTCTTCTGTCTGACCAGAAAAAGGGAGACTTGGTCTCCTACGTTATGCTTCCCCAGGACAAAACACGATTTCAGGTTCCATTGGAACCAGGTCATAATGGTTGTGCTTGTGCTAGAGCCCCCAGTCATTCCTCTACAACGTCATCAGCCCTTTCTTTGCAAATCCAGCATTACTGCTGTGTGACATATAGCTACCATTGTCCCCATTTATTATTATTTATTTATTTATTTATTTTTATTTTTTAAAAGATGACTGGTAAGGGGATATCTTAACCCTTGACTTGGTGTTGTCAGCACCACGCTCTCCCAAGTGAGCTAACCAGCCATCCCTACATAGGGATCTGAACCTGTGGCCTTGGTGTTATCAGCACCACACTCTCCCGAATGAGCCATGGGCTGGCCCCCTCTGTCCCCATTTAGAGATGAAGAAACTGAGGTTTAAGAACTGTCATACTCCAGGTCAGCCAGCTGGTCGGGAGCAGAGATAAGATCTCAACAAACCTCCCTGACTCTGAGGCCTGTGCTCTCTCCTCCACACCATTCATCCTCCCTCTGTAGCACAGCTGTCTTAAGCTAGGTGACAAGAATAGATGGGCACTGCATAAATTTTATTTTCTCTTTTGCAATTTAAAATAAATTCTCTCTCTCTCCCTCTCTCTCTCTCTCTGTGTGTGTGTGTGTGTGTGGCTGGTTGGTACAGGGATCAAGCCCTCGACCTAGGTGTTATCAGCACTATGCTCTAATCAACTGAACTAAGCTGGTCAGCCTCTAAAATAAATTATACGTTTTATTTTAAAAACAATTCAAAATTATTAGTGAAATACTGGAAAATATAGGTAAGGCAAAAGAAGAAAATTAAAACACCCATAATTCCACCTTCCTAGAAACTGTTATACTTTGGTATCTATCCTTCCAGATTTTTAATTTTTATTTGGAATCTGCTCTCCTGGGCAGCTACACCACTAAGATCCTCCCCTTGACTGTGTGGCCCAGGATCACCCCTCAGCACTACCCCTTGAGGTCTGAAGGGAAGGGGAAGGCAGGAGCAGGATGCAGGATGGGATGGGTCACAGGGGTCCCTCCTGGAAGAAGTTCAACATATTTCAACAGATAGTCCCTCAGTTAGATGTGCATTAATTTTTTATTTTTTCGGTGGTTGGCAGGTACAGGGATCTGAACCTGTGACCTTGGTGTTACAAGACTGTGCTCTAACCAACTGAGGTAACTGGCCAGCCTTGGATGTGTATTTAAAAAAATCTGGGGGCTGGGCCGGCCCGTGGCTCACTCGGGAGAGTGCGGTGCTGATAACACCAAGGCCCCGGGTTCGGATCCCACATAGGGATGGCCGGTTCGCTCACTGGCTGAGCGTGGTGCTGACATCACCAAGTCAAGGGTTAAGATCCCCTTACCGGTCATCTTTTAAAAAAAAAAAAAAAAAAAATCTGGGGGCTGACTGGTTAGCTCAGTTGGTTAGAGTGTGGTGTTGATAACACCAAGATCAAGGGTTTGGATCTCCTTACCAGCTAGCCGCCAAACAAACAAATAAACAAACAAACAGACAAATAAATATATCTGGAAGGATAGATACCAAAGTTTAACAGTTTCTAGGAAGGTGGAATTATGGGTGTTTTAATTTTCTTCTTTTGCCTTACCTATATTTTCCAGTATTTCACTAATAATTTTGAATCACTTTTAAAATAAGACATAGAATTTATTTTAGATGCTGGCCAGTTAGCTCAGTTGATTAGAGCATAGTGCTGATAACGTCAAGGTCCAGGGCTTGATCCCTGTACCAGCCAGCCAGCCACACACACACACACACACACACACACACACACACGATGCTATACGAAGTTATTACGATTA
>NW_007726171.1:195222-299623 GCF_000696425.1 Galeopterus variegatus
ATTTATGCAGTGCCCATCTATTCTTGTCACCTAGCTTAAGACAGCTGTGCTACAGAGGGAGGATGAATGGTGTGGAGGAGAGAGCACAGGCCTCAGAGTCAGGGAGTCTTGTTGAGATCTTATCTCTGCTCCCGACCAGCTGGCTGACCTGGAGTATGACAGTTCTTAAACCTCAGTTTCTTCATCTCTAAATGGGGACAGTGGTAGCTATATGTCACACAGCAGTAATGCAGACAGACCTGGGTTCAAATCCTAACTCTTGCCACATACTAACTTTTTGACTTTGAACAAATTACTTAAGTTTTAATTTCTTCATCCCTAAAACAGATGATAACACTATCCAATTTAGTTTTGTTATGAGCATTATTAAGATAATGTTATCTTAAAGTTCTTGGCCAAAATAAAGTTCTTGGTCCAGAATCTGGCACACAGGAAGCTCTCTATAAACATTAGCCATGTGGAAAGTGCCCAACATGGAGAAGTAGGTTTTTTTTTTTTTTTTTTTTTTAAAGATGACCGGTAAGGGGATCTTAACCCTTGACTAGGTGTTGTCAGCACCGCGCTGAGCCAGTGAGCGAACCGGCCATCCCCATATGGGATCCGAACCTGGGGCCTTGGTGTTATCAGCACCGCACTCTCCCGAGCGAGCCACGGGCCAGCCCAGAAGTAGGTTTTTTATAAATGTGATTCCGTTCCTTTCTTTCCCTTTTCCTCCTTTTCAAAGCAGCAAGTGGTAGGAGGGTACGGGTGGAAAGGGAGGTAGAGAAACAAGGGAAAAAAGGACAGCAAAGAAAGAAAAAAGCAAAGGGCAAGGGCTCTGTTTCATGGATGATCCTTATTTTCCTCTGGTCACTGTCACTGTCTCCACACCCCCTTCCCCAATACACAGATGGCCCTAGTCCCTCTGGGAACAAATGAACCAGACAGACCAGTCTCTGTGGTCAACCCCTCATGAAGTCCCTATGTCCCCTGTTGGCATCATCTCAACACTATCTTCCACCTGCCCCAGTAGAGACCCCTAAGGGGTTGATTCCCTAATCCCTTCTTTCTCCCGAGACCCAGGCAGGAGAGAGGTAGGACTGCACATGATGAGAGTCCAGGGCTGTGGGTCCTAGACCCTAGGGTCCTCTTCCTGGCAAAGGCAGAATCTACTCTACCACATTATCACCACCCAGGGAAGGACTGGGGAACAGCAATTGGCTTTTAGAAGGGTTCTGCCATCCTCAACTGTAAGGAAGCCTAGGAAATCCTGAGCCAATTCCTTACTTAAACTTCTTGCCTCTTCTGCCCAACAGTGGGTTTATTTGAGGGAGGGACTTTTAGTTGTATTTTCAAGTGTGCTGAGATTTGGGGTCTTCCCAGCATCACCTCAGTCAAAATGTGAGTGAATGTATGAGTGGTAGGCTTGAGAGGGCAGATACCTTTTCACCCTTAAGTGTAAGATAGGAGGGTGCAAGGCCCTAAAGCTCAGAGAAACTTCATTGTCTGGACAGCAAGGCTCAGCAGGCATTTGGGCCTTTCCCCTTCTGAATCCCTTCTGTTTGTCTTAGCTTGGTATGACCTTCTGGCTGCAAACCAGAGCCCCCAAAACAATGGAGTCTTCCTTGAGAGTTGCAAGGGAAATGGTATCCAGAGGCAGGCATTGACAGTGGCTTGAGAGGTCCCTGGGTGGGGTGAAGAGACCTTGTGTCCACTCCCTCCTGGTTGAAGGCCACTCACCTACTCTCCTTCCAAAGAGGTAGCAGATAAGGGAACTAAAAGATGGGACTCCTTCTGTAATTCTAAGAGTCATCTTACTATTTCCTCCCACTGTCTATGGAACCTTAACTCTTCTCTGTTCAGCCATGGTGGTGTTTATCAGGAAGTATCAACTCTGTGGAAAGGATTCTTGCTTATTTTTAAGTCAAGGAGTTTGAAGTGTGTGTGTGGGAAAGGGAGGTTGTTGAAGGGCCTGACCTGGGAAAGTGGGTCAGGGAAGCCAGAGGAGATGGAGAGAAAGAGGAGAAAGAAAGCCACACATGAATGGGGAAGGGGACGATTCAACAGCTGGATGGAGGTGAATGCCACAGCTGGAGGGGATTAGGAGCATCACAGCTGGAAGGGGAGGGGGACCAGTGCCTGGGCATCCAGGAACAGGTGCTCTCTGCCTATAATCTTCAGGTCCAGCCTGCTAAGTATGTGTAGGGGATGGGGAGGGGGGTAGATGGTGGGTCCATCAGGCCTTACCCTTCCTTTCCTTCCCGGGAGGGGGCCAAAACCCTCCGTCCCCCTTCCCTCTCTCTCTTCTCCAGGATGAGTGGGAGGAGAAGAGGATGTTCTTTGGCCTCTGTCCTTTAAGTCTGCCCCCCGCCCCCATACAGTCCTTTCCAGATCTGGAGGCCCTTCGTCTACAAGCTGGGCCGCGGCATCCCTCCGCTCCGTTCCCCTCCTTCCCGTCCCCACAGGCGTCGGGTCCTGTCCCCAGTTCCCTCATCCCCACAGCCTCAGCATCCCCGCGCCACTTTCCCCCACGAGGCCACATCTGTATCCCGACCCTTCCTCCATGCTCGGATCCAAGACCCGGACCCATCCCTGTCCCCTGCCCCCCACAACTCGGCTGGGCTCTCACCTCGGGGGCTCCGCGGCCGCAGCACAAAAGGCGGCGCTGCTGCAGCTCGGCTCCGGATGCTGCTCCCGCCTCCTCCTCCTTCTCCTCCTCCTTCCCCCTCCCCTCACTGCCCTCCACCGGACCCCGGGCGCTGTCACAGGCGATGCTCGTTCGGTGTCCGGGTGTACGGGTGTCAGCCCCAGCTTTCTGTCCCCACCCCCATGATCCCTAGCCCCGTCCCCACTTGGCTTGAACTCCTGCTCCTTCCAGGGCCCCCGCCCCTGGCCCCCCGGGACGGACACGCCCTGAGCGGGGGATGCTGCGCTGGAGCCGCCGGCCTCTTAAAGGAGCCCGCTGCTGCTATCCGGCGTGCTCCAGGCTCGTCCCTGGCCCACCTGGGCCCAGCGCCTCCCTGCTGGCGGTGTCCTATGGCTGTCCCACTTTGGGCCTTATGCTGATTCCGTAGGAACCCGTTATAACCCTCCTTATAGACACCTTCCTACACTCTGAGGATCCCCAGCACTCTGGCATTGCTGCCCTGTCATACCGATCTTGCCAGCTCTCCTTCCCCTAATTTGTCACTACTCCAATTTCACCCAGCTAGAATCCACTCAGCTCTACGCCCCATCCTCCTCCAGTGTTCCTTGATAACTCATTATTATTCCCGGGTCAGAGCAAGACATCTCTTCCTCGATCCATTCTCAAAATACTCATTAGAATCAGACATTTCTTTGCAATCTCTCTCTCTCTCCGATGTCACACGATTTCCCCTATATCTTTCAGCCTAGTGGTTGCGAGACGTTGGGGAGGAGGGAACGGGGCTCTTGGACCCCTAAACATGCGTTCTGCTCTATGCCCAGCTTAGTCAGTCGATTAGTTCTAGGAGGCCAGAATCCTCTCTTGCTCTCTTCAACTGAGAGACCCACTACAGAGAAATGAGATCTCCAGATGCCTTAGTCCATCTAATCTTGTCGTCCCACTATAGACTGATTCTCAGGCCCCAGAGGAGGTTTCCTGGCCAGTTAAAGAGAGGCTCACTAGGGACGTTCTAACAAGGCTTTAGAAGAGAAGCAGAACCTGACAGGCTGCGTGAAGGACAACCTAGGAAAAGGAAGCAGGTTCTGTGACACGGAAACCCGAGGGTCAGGGGGTTGAAGGGGAACTGTTTTGAGATGGGCTTGGACCTACAACAGCCCTAATGCCTTGCGGGGGCAGAGAACAACTCCCTCCAGCGCCAGGTAAGGCCCACCCTCCCAGGCCGCAAAGAGCCAGCCCCCCGCCCCCCAGCCAATCACAACCTTTCCTCAAGTAAGAGGCGGGGCCAAGGCCTCTAGACAAAGCAACCAATCTCCATGCGCCTAGAGGAAGCCCCCGCAATCGGAATAGCCAATTACGCCGCGGAGCTTCAAATACGTGTTTGACTCTGCCCCTCCGGCTGCGACAGAGATGACGCGCGAGCTCCTGGGTTCTGTAGTTTTCTCGGGATTCAAAAGGCCCCCCTCCCCCCCAAGCTCGTCCCGCCCCCAGCCGCTCCCACTCTGCTGTACGCCTGCCCACAGCCTCACGGACCAGGGGCCTCACAGACCGGGGGAGACGGAGGAGGCGCAGAAGGCAGGAGGCGGGACAATACTAAAAAACAAAATTTCCATCCGCGTACCGGCCAGTCGCAAGAAACACCAAAAAAACAAAGCAAAATAAAAAACTCCCAAACCGGCTTCAGGTCGGGAAGCGACAGCGGAGAGGTCGGCTCTACCCAGAAGGCGGTGCAGCCTGCCAGGGTGAACCACGCGGAGGGTTGTGGGGCGGTAGCTCTCCTCCTGATGGAGACTCGTCAACTAGGGTGGGCGGGGGACTCCATATCCCAGCATGCCCCGCGGCAGGCCCTGCCGGCCGCGGCTCCGGGCTTGGCCCCGGTCCTAGCTCGTCGGCGGTGTATTGGGGCGCGTGGAGGCTGCAGTCACGGAGGCGCCCGCGGGGACGGAGGAGGGAATGAGTGAAGAGGAGCAGGGCTCCGGCACTATCACGGGCTGCGGGCTGCCCAGGTGAGCCACCTCCTACCGTTCCCGGCAGGGTGAAAAGCATGGGGCGGTGCGGAGAGGGTAGCGGCCCGGCCCCAGCATGCACCTGGCCTGAGGGTTGTTCCCGGCAAGCACTGGGGTAGTGGGCAGTGGTTCCCAGCATGCACCGGGACAGTGGCCACTGCCTCCAGCTCTGAATAGTTTTGGGTTGGCCCGGTTCCCAGACTGCACTGGAGCACTGGGCTTTTTGCCCCACATTCAGTGCATTCGGTGGGTACTGGGTTCCTGGCCTGCATGTTGTCAGGGGCATGCGCTTGCAACCTGCACTGGGACACAGGATACCCCACCTTAACTGAGATAGGAACAGTGCATTCCCCACTTGCCTTGTGGTAGTGGACCTTGCTTTTGCCAGCCTGCACCTCCACTTTGAACCCAGCCAATTGATGCTATACCGCCTGGGGTCCCTGGACCCTATGTCCCCCATTATGTGCCTAGGTCTGGTATAGCAATATTTGGCCAGGTGGGTGCAGAGAGGGGAGGTGTGATGTGGGTCTCTGCCCCTCCCCCCAGTATAGAGCAAATGCTGGCCACCAACCCGGGCAAGACCCCGATCAGCCTTCTGCAGGAGTATGGGACCAGAATAGGGAAGACGCCTGTGTACGACCTTCTCAAAGCTGAGGGCCAAGCCCACCAGCCTAATTTCACCTTCCGGGTCACCGTTGGCAACACCAGCTGCACTGGTGAGGAAGGCTTGGGCAGCCTGGATGGGGTGTGCATTCACAGGGCCCCATGGCTTTGTTTCTTAGAGTCTCTTGACAGTCCTCTTCTCCAAGGCCAGTGAGAGAAGGAGAGATTTCAGGGGAAAAGCGACTGGGTGGATTGGGCAAACAGGGCTGTGAGAAGGTGGGTAGGACTCGGGAGAGTTAGAGGAACGAGCAGGACGGCCACAGTGTTCTGGCAGATCCTCATCACCTTAGAAGAGATAAGGAGGGGCCGGCCCGGTGGCGCACTCGGTAGAGTGCGGTGCTTGGGAGCGCGGTGGCGCTCCCGCCGAGGGTTCGGATCCTATATAGAGACCAGTCCGCTCACTGGTTGAGCGCGGTGCGGGAGCAGCACCGAGGGTTGCGATCCCGTTACCGGTCACGAAAAAAGACAAAAAGGAAAAAAAAAAAAAAAGAAGAGATAAGGAGATGATAAACCTAAATCTCAGTGGTGTGTTTGGGGGAGTGAGTGCCTGCTGTCCTGGGCTCTGTTCCAGGAGGTGCTTAACCAAATTGTCATTTAATCTTAAACCTATCTAACCCAGTGATATAGGTGGTAGAATCCCCATGCTGAATATGAGGAAACTGAGTATCAGGGAGATTCAGTGACGGTGCAAGGTCACATGCCTAGTAAGTGACAGAGTGGGGCTTTGATTCCAGAGCCTACCCTCTATTTTTCTAGCTATCTCTATTTATTGAGGGAAAAGAAAGTGCTTTGCAGAGGAAAGTAAGTCAGAGAAAGAATCTCTACTTAAGGTGTTTGAACTTAGAAATTGTACCTGTCATGACTTGATTCTGTGAGCTAATGCACAGATAAGGGTCCTTCCTTCCAGCAGTTAATGAAACACTTCCAGTCTTGGGCAGGGGGAGGTTGGTCAGAGGGGGCTTGGTTGACTCCCCTGGCCGTGAGGAGAGAGGCTGTGGGATGCTGCTTTCTTTTCCATCCTTCCAGTGACCTCCAGTATTGCTCACGCCCCCTCTCTCAGGTCAGGGCCCCAGCAAGAAGGCAGCCAAGCACAAGGCAGCTGAGGTGGCCCTCAAACACCTCAAAGGGGGGAGCATGCTGGAGCCGGCCCTGGAGGACAGCAGGTGAGGGAGGAACAGCTAAGGCATCTTAACAGCCCTGCCAGGAACCCAGGCTCCTGCACCACCCCCTCTGCCCCGTGGGCCTGGTGTAGTGACACTTAGGCACTCTGACCTGGAGAGTTTCCTCTGGACCCAAACAGGGTGCTTTCAGGGCTTCTACTCCTGTGAAGAATTCTGGGGGGAATGGCCAGCCCCATTGAGGGGTTGTGGCTGTAGTTTGGGGCCCGGGTTAGGGAGGGAGAGGAGTGGAGGCTGAGGCTAAAGGGAGTTGGTTGCCAACATGCCTTGTCTTTCCAGCGAGATGTCCTTCCCTCTTCCACACTCAGGTTGGAGTCTGTTGCTCCCATGCTGCTCCCATGGTTCTTGGGTAGGAAGAGACTCTCTTTTCTGAGACCCCCTTTTCTCAGTCTTTTTGACCCAATGTCTGGCAGCAAGGATCCCAGGAGGAAGAGCTGTTGGTTGGCCCTCCCTGAGTCTTTGTTTGGCTCCATTGGGAAGGAGTTCTCTTAGGGGATGGGCAGGTCAGGAGGACCTGGGTCCCCCACCCCTCTGTTCCCCCTACATATGGGTTTGAATCAAAGGCCCCCTTCCCCTCGGGAAGTTCTTTTTCTCCCCTAGACTCTTCACTGCCTGAGGACATTCCGGTTTTTACTGCTACGGCAGCTGCTACTCCTGTTCCATCTGCTGTCCTAACCAGGTATCTTGGGTCTCCTGAGTGCCAGAGTTGGGGGAGAAAGGGGTCCTGGCTCCTGGCCCCCAGCACTTGACCCAATCTGGTCAGGCATGAGAAAGTCTGAGAGTAAACAGAGAATGCAGTACTTGGGGACCAGAGCTTGAGGAATTTGCACCAGCTGGTAAGCTCTTGGGACAGGAGGTAATTTGATTTTCAAATAGGCATATGGATGATGTTCAAACATGTTTAAGATTTTGCAGGCTCCATTTTCTTCTGGGATGGCCACATGATGGTCCCATGTCTAAAGTCCATTATGTGCTTCTGGGGACTGGATATACTGTCCTGGCGAGATGACACTCAAGTGTTTCAGAATTAAAATGAGCCCGGGACCTAGAGGAGGCCTCCCTTGAATGGGACAGAGAAGGGAGCAGGCTAAATGTTCAGACAGACAGCTGCCTGCCTGATGGGGAATAGAGAAATGGTAGTGGGGAAAACCGAAGTAGTGGTTGGGACTTGGGCTCATTGGCAGCCACAGAAGGAATCTTTCCCCTCAGCTTTGGCCTTGGGCCCTTTCTCCTTCAGGAGCCCCCCCATGGAGATGCAGCCCCCTGTCTCCCCTCAGCAGTCTGAGTGCAACCCTGTTGGTGCTCTGCAGGTGCGTGCCCATCCTCATTTCCTGTGCCTGCTTGTTTTCCCTTGAACCAGGGGCCACGAGGGAAGGTTATGTGTGTTTGTGGGTGGGGTGGGATGGTTACCCTGTACTGAGGCCTTTTCCACCCTCCTCTATCCTTCCTGTCACCTAGAGTCTGAGGCTCCTGGGGTGGGATGGAGAGGGGGTGGGTACCAGTGTGGGTATGAGGAGTATTTTCTCACCCAGCCTTGTATGCTGTGTCTCCCTTCTAAGGAGCTGGTGGTACAGAAAGGCTGGCGGTTGCCAGAGTACACGGTGACCCAGGAGTCTGGGCCAGCCCACCGTAAGGAGTTCACCATGACCTGCCGAGTGGAGCGTTTCATTGAGATTGGTAACTGGGCAGAAGGGGGTTCTCATAGCTCCTATCCCTGCGGCACTCCAACCCTGGCCACAAAGCAGCTCCGAGCCTCACTCTACCTCACCCTGGCTATCCTGGCTTCCCAGCACCTTCCTCCTAGCTTCTTCCTGCACCCGTCTTTCCCCTCTTTTCTGGCTGACCAGGTTCTCAGGTGCATTGGCAGGTCCTGAGCTCCCCTTTCCAATTGACATCCCCTGGGGGGACCTTCAATCCAAGTATGGTCTGGGTGGAAAGCACTGGGTCTGTCAGGAATCAATGCAGCAACCCTCTCCCCATATGCAGGCAGTGGTACTTCCAAAAAATTGGCGAAGCGTAATGCAGCAGCTAAAATGCTGCTGCGAGTGCACACAGTACCTCTGGATGCCCGGGATGGCAATGAGGCAGAGCCTGATGATGACCATTTCTCCATTGTGAGTGGCTTGTGTGGGCCAGGCACCATGGGCCATGCTCCATGCCAGGGCAGGGCACCAGGGACTTGGGTCTGTGAGTTGGGTGAGCCTCCCTGGGTCCCAGGCTTGCTTCTGCCCAAGTTTTCCTACAAGACCCAGGGTTCCTTATGTCCCCTTCCAGCCATGACTAGGCCCACATGGTGACTAGGGGGAGCTGGCCCAGGGCAAGGGCCCTGTAGGCTTCTGTTACTGGAATGAGGAAGGCTGCTTGGTCATCTGGTCCAGGGACCAGGAGTTAGAGGGGCCCATGCAGGGACTGACTGCGGGGAATGCAAGCTGGAGGAAGCATTCTTTGGGCTTTACTTGCCTTGGATGTTGAATGTCTAAATGCCTGGGTCCCACAGCCCATGGCTGTATCTTTCTCACTGTCCCCATCTTGTCAGGGTGTCGGCTCCCGCTTGGACGGACTTCGGAATCGGGTCCCAGGCTGCACCTGGGATTCTCTGCGCAATTCGGTGGGAGAGAAGATCCTGTCCCTCCGCAGTTGCTCCCTGGGCTCCCTAGGTGCACTGGGCCCTGCCTGCTGCAGGGTCCTCAGTGAGCTCTCTGAGGAGCAGGCCTTCCATGTCAGCTACCTGGATATTGGTATGGCTAGTTGGGGAGCTGGGGGATGGTGGGGGCTAGACCAGGGCAAGTATAAGGGGGTCAGGAGGAGATGGGTATGATGTGGCTGTGCCCCTCCCTGGTGCTGCCTCCCCACCCAACACTGCCTCCCTCCTCTCTCTTGGCCTCCAGAGGAGCTGAGCCTGAGTGGGCTCTGCCAGTGCCTGGTAGAACTGTCCACCCAGCCGGCCACCGTGTGTCATGGCTCTGCAGCCACCAGGGAGGCAGCCCGTGGCGAGGCTGCTCGCCGTGCCCTGCAGTATCTCAAGATCATGGCAGGCAGCAAGTAAAGTCCCAGCTGGACTCATGGATGTGCACCTTTGCTCCCTGCTCCTCCTGCCTCTGGGCCCGTGCATCTGCTCAGCTCTGGTACCCTCTGGAGGTGCTATCTCTACCTCTGACACAGACTGCCTGCCTTGAGGCTGAGGAAGGCACAGAGCAAGGAGTCAGGGACCACAAGGCCTCAGCCAGCCCAGGATCCGTCCTCATTTTATTGGTGATGACGAGTGGGAATTAAATCGGGGGGCTCTGCATTAGAGCTCAGAATAAACGCACTGCTCCTTGGATTCCTAAACCCTGCTCTTTGTTTCCCTGAGTTGTGCGGATGGCAGAGGAGGTCAGCTCTACATTACTTCTTCCTCTCCTGTGCCTTCCATTAGCTTCTCTGGTGTTCCCTACCCCCTCACCCCCATTCCACGCACATCCTTGTTTTCCTCTCAGGTAGCAGGAGGCCAGGTTCAGTGACCTTCAGGAACATGTCAGCTGCATTTCTGGAGTTTGGTTTGGTGGAGATGGAGGGGGCATTGGTTCTTGCCCCTGGGGCTTCCTCCCAGCCCTTTAAAGTGTCATACAGGCACACATGGATTCAGAAGCAGACAGCTTTATTTGGGTGAAAACATGGCACTTTTGAGTGTGTGCCTTGCATGCAAACACGTGAAGGGATGACATGTCACTTCTTTCCAAAGCGCTGAGGGGCAGCCAGGCTCCAGAACTGGGAGTTCAGCCCATCTCCAGCCCGGGGACTCAGCTGTTCATTGCTCCAGACTCCCTGCGTATTTCTGCCAAACCTTAGAAGAGATTCATCCTCAGATGTATGAGGTCCCTTCAGTGGGACCTCTTCCCTCTCCTCTTCCTCTGTCCCCTGCCCATTTCATCCCAGCCATGCTGTGTCCCTTTCAGACTCACCTCTGAGGCTGAAACAGGAAGACTGGGCTCCGTCCAGTTCTCTGCATGGCCTGGAGCAGGGAGTGCAGGAGTGACCCAGGGGTCTGGGCATCCTGTGGTGGGCGGGGTCCATTGTCTTCTTCCTATGGCAAAGGGGTATCAGGGAAGGAAGATGAACAAATGCCCTGGATTCTTAAGTCACATGGGGAAGGGAGTGGCTTCCAGGGACAAGTTGTAGGAGGCTAAAGAGCCATTTCCTCCAATGTGAGGGCTTAATGAAGACTCTGGCAGCCAGAGAGCATATCTGAACCTAGAGCACAAGTCTTATCTGAAGTAGAGGAAAATGGTGGTATGGGGATGGGGTGCTCACTTACCAGGAAGATCTGATCTTCACCCTGGCCCCCTGGTCCTTCACCGTGGCCCCAGTCTATTAGCAACAACAACACCAGCAGCGCAGCTGCTTGCCTAGAATCCATGCTGCCATCCGCCTTCCTGCAGCCACCCCAGCCTCTTATACCTCCTGTCCCTTTTGTCCCCCACTTCCAACAGCAGCCTGAGGGGGAATCTAGAGAAGGCAATGGAAATACACGGCTCCATTAAGAGCCGCCTGGGATTCCCTCCCATGGCCCCCCTGGGACTTCCTGCTCTCAGCCTCCGGCCCCCAGCCCCTAAGCCTGGAGTTACAGACTTTATTAGATGCATAAATCCTGTCTCCAGAGCTCAAGAAGCATCATTAATTGCAGATGCTCTGTCAGAGCCAGGCCCCAGGGGCCTTACAAGAACCCCCAATCCTTCAACAGTTTGGAGAGCTTCAATTGATCACCTTCCCTCTTTCCTAACTTGTAGACTAAAGTATAGAAAAACTCCTGTCGGAGCTAGTTACCACATCCTGGAATGGAGGGAGAGAGGGAAGAGACAGGGTTAGAGGTGGCCAGGATGACCCAGCCTGGTCCTTCCCCTGATGGGCGAGCAGTCAGGATCACACAGCCTATTTAAACTCCTCTTTACACGCTTCTTGGATAGTTAAAAATGGAATCACTACTCTTGAGATTTGCCTGTGGATAGAAAAGTGAGATATGGAAGATGACAGAAGGGTTCACACAGAGTGGGGGTGGCTTCAAATCTTGGTAGAGCCCATCCTCACCAGACAGACAGCACTGCTTGGGACCTGCCTCACGGCTCTTTCTACGGAGCAGTCCTCCATGGCTGAAGCTCTGCTGCCACCCTGTGGTCATGGCTCCTCACTGCTATGTCTAGCCATTTCCTTTTTCTAGAACAGAGCTCTTAGAAGGAGGAACCTAGGAAGGGGAGGCAGAGTGGGAATCCTAAGGCCCTGACTCCAAGGAGTCCCAGGAGGGCAGTAGCAAGATACTGTGGGGCTGGACTATCATTCTGTCCAATCTGCCCAGTCACCACAGCCTCCGCCCGGCTCTGGCTCTCACACACGGATAGACAGGATCCTTCCTTAGGAAAAACCAGAATCACTACTTCTCAGGGAGGGGTGCTTCCAAGTCATCTAGTGTAGTTTCCTTCTAATTCTAGAATACCTTCCTGAGTATCACCACCAGTGTGGTTCTCTAGCCTATGCTGAAGAGGTAGTGGGACTTTGACTTAGCCTTGGGCAAGCTGTCTCGAGTTTCTTCACATAAAACATGAGGACATTAAGAGAAATTTTCTAGGGTGAACATTATTTGAGATCCCTTTTCTAATTCATTCAGCACAGGATATGGTATAGAGCAAGAATCCTCAAAACATTATCAGTGATTACCTTGCACACCCCAGTCCTAGAGAACTCACCATCTCCTGAGACAGTCTTTAGATATTTATCCTTGTGCTGAGTTGACTCCAGGCTCGCTGTGGCTTCCACCAGAGGTCTTAGTCTCCTCCATCAAGTCTCACAGAACATCTCTCATCTCTTTCATGTGTAAAAGCCCTTCATCATTTGAAGACAGATTTTATTCTTCCATGCTATAGTCTTTTTGCAAGGGAAAGTGCCAAACTCTTCAAAGCAAAGAATCTAGGAACCAACTTACACCTTATATATATGTAGCTTAAAGCAAATTTTGATTTGGATGTTCTAGATTTGAGGGTACTTCAAAAAGTTCATGGAAAAATTGAATTAAAAGATAACACAAATCTTTCCATGAACTTTTTTTTTTTTTCCTTTTTTTGTGACCGGTAACGGGATCGCAACCCTTGGTGTCGCGCCCGCACCGCGCTCAACCAGTGAGCGGACCGGTCTCTATATGGGATCCGAACCCTCAGCAGGAGTGCTGCCGCGCTCCCAAGCTCCGCACTCAGCCGGCCCTTTCCATGAACTTTTTGAAATACCCTCATATATTTCTATTAATACAGCCTAACATAGGGTGAGCCTTTTTGTAAGTTTTGTCTTATGGTTGGTTCATGCATAGAATCTTCCATTCATCATCATTACATCTTGTAGTTTACTGCTTCTTAAAGGGGAGTATCAAGTCCATGTGTAGGTGGTGCTTCTGTGGGAAGTCGCTCCTACATCACGTTGTGGTCCTTGTCTGTTCCACCTGACAGAGAAGTCTAGAGGAGCAGGGTTGTGAGGGTGTGTAGGGCATTGCAAGGAGTGGTTCTGTGCCAGACAGAACTCAGTTTTAATCCTAGTTCTTGCACTTAACTGTGTGACTTATCTAAACCTCAGTTCATCATCAGTGAAAGGAAGCAGGTATTCCTGTTGTGACCAGTACATGACTTGAATGCAAAGCACTCTACTATCTAGCACAGAGCAGGCAGTCAGTGCTTACCACCTGTGCTGCTCCTCCTCACACTTCTCTGACCACCAGTTACAAGTAGATCTGAGCTGAGGTTGCATTCAGAAAGGGGGTGGTCTAGCTGGCTTCCTGGAAGGAGGTGGTCAGTCTCTCCTTTGCTTAAAAGTTAGAATGAGTTAATACTTCTAACTTGGTAAATTGCTGTGTCTCTACAGTTGCATTCCCACCTCGAAAACCTCTCAATCTTGGCTTTGGTAGTTGGCTTTCAACAACTTCCTTTTTCCCCTTTTCTGGATCCCCCCGTGTGCTCCTGACCACAACACAGTGAAGACCACCATTGCCTTTCCCACTCTCCTTTGTAGACTCAGGTTCCCTATTTGTGTCAATTGTCTATTAGTCACCAGCCACAAGCAGCTTCTGAAATCATTTCTCTCCTATTGGGAAGCCTCCTATCTCATTTGTCAGATTCTTCAGCCTGGGCTCACTGTTCTCCCTTATAAGGATAATTATAAAGGAATACACAGATGGAAGAAATTATCAGTTATTTCCCTACACATTCTCCTTATTCCTCATAATCTCTGAGCATTACCTGTTTCTCTTGTGAACTCTTACCTGCTTCTGAACAAACTCCACCCCTCATTTCTAGACTAACCTCCTCATCACAGAAAGCTTCACTTTCTATGTCTATGTGTGCACTCCCCAGTTGTGCTGGAAACTTCTTTAGGGTGGGGCTTTTTTCTTTTAAATTGTTGGGAGGGGATGGAGACAAAACACTGAAAGATAGGAGGCCACCTGCCTTCAGCCACTCTTCCAACCCATATCCACATAAAGCACACACTCAGTTCTCTGGTGACTGCTCCCATGATGTCAAGGGCCCTTCCCTCCAAGGCAGTCCACAGGCCTAAGCTCTGATCCTCATGCCTTCTGTCATACTATGTAATTTATATAGATCATCTGCCTTCTCTAGGCTGTCTTCCCTATAGAAAAAGTAGGGAAAAGAATCCCTGCTCCTTCCGTCCTAACAAATGGGAGAGTGAGGAAGATCACAGACATGAAAGCCCAGTCAGTTCCCAAAAGAGTGGACAATGGGATTTGTAGATCAGAGTAGTGAAGCATCAGACATAACAGTGGTTCTCTTGATAGTTTAATGTTATATTTGCAGCATAAATAAGGCACAATATATGCCAGGGCAAGGGAAGGAGGGAGAAGGCATGGCGGGCTGGATAACTGCTAAGTGGCAAGGGGGAAGGAAGAATGGATGGTTAGGGAGAATAGAGCGAAGCCCCTGCCTCAGCTCTGTCCCAGGAGATTGTGAGAACCTGCTCACAGGGATCATGCTGAATTGGGTGGAAGGGAAGAGAGTTTTGTAACAAAGTAGCCTGTAGCACTGCATCCTCCCTCCTGTCAAAGTCCACCACTGGGAACTGGGGAGACCCAGACCCAGACTCAAATTCCTTGAGATGGAGAGGTGTCGCTACATGTCAAAAATATATAGATGAACAGAGATATAATCATAGATACACACTGCTTTCTTTTCAATAGATGCTGTGTCAGGATGCGGGGCTGCCTCCACTGTTGGGGCTGGAGACTCATCTCCTCCCTGCCTGAAAGGTGTGTGTGTGTGGGAGGAACGGGACAGCTAAAGCTCCAGCTGGTCCTTAATGTAACAAAGAATGTGGAGTGACCAGTCTGCAAGGGAATACAGGACAACTCCTGTCCAGACCAATGCAGGGATAGGTTTTAGGAAAAAGACTAGAAGGAAGACAAATCTAGATTTTGAGATGAGTGATGTGGTGCTGGTTGTTTTAATGGGAATGGAGGGAGGGACTGGAACAAATAGAAAAATATGTTAGTGCTAAGGCAGAGGATAGTACATAAAATATCCTTGACACCCCATAAGAATTTCCCATCTTGCCTCCGAGGCAATTGTTCTCAAGCTTTAGTATACATTAGAATCACTTGGAGTGCTTGTTAAAACCCACCCCTAGAGTGTCTGATTCAATAGGTCTGGGATGGGGCCTAAGAATGTGCATTTCTAACAAGTTCCCAGATGATGGTGATGCTGATGCTGCTGGTCCTGCACCATATTTTGAGAACCACTGCCCCAAGGTAAAGTCAGTGAAACTAGTGCTCATAGCCACTTCTCACAGCTAAAGCATCACTCACCAGTAACTAATGGTGAGAGATATCTGTGCTACTAGCCCCCCATTAAAAAAATAGAATAAACTCTAGTAGCTACAATACAAACCTGCATCTACAAAGGACATAAGCTGCCTTTACCCCAAAGAGAGAGAATTCAATTAGTGCAGAGGGTGGGATTGCTGGCCAGCAGCCACATAGGTTCATTTCTGCTAGGTTGCCATCCTGGGGTGGGAGGGTGGAGCTTTATGTCTGTATGCACATGCATGTATGCAAACAAATATAGAGAAATCAGTTCTATAAGAAGGATGATTAGGATTATAGGAGGCTGTAGTGGGGTGTGGGTTCCTCTAATCTGCCTTAGGATCCCCACCTGTCCTGTTCCTCTGAAACTGCCCCACCCCCATCAAACATAAGTCTAAAGAAAGCAGAAAGAGCATATCAACAAAGGCATATGTGATATAGCTAGGAGGACTGGAATCTAAACAGACTGGTTATGAACTTAGAAAAAAGAAATAACATTTCCTTCCTGTGTATACAATGTACAATATTAATGGAAAATAATGATTTGGGGATGGGAAGAAAGTTATGAAAGGGGGAAATTTTGGTGGGGAGAGCTGTCTCAGGGACTAGCACCTTTAAGGAGCCTCTCAATGTGGGGCAGGGTAGCCTCAGAAATCAGAGGAAGAATGTTTCTGTGTCTGCCTGGTGGTTCAGGTTGCAGATCGTGCATGGTTATGGTTTAGCACTCTATCTACCAGGATGGGAGGTGCTGGAGGGCCGTGAATCAAGAAAGGAGCTGAGATCAATAGAACAGGGACAGGAAAGGAAGGCAGCAAGGTGAGATGCAGTTAGCCCAACTCCTCTTTAACCACCACCTACAATATAAGGTCTAGTGCTTAGGGCCGAGGAGAGGAGTGGAGGTTGAAGGAACCCAGATTTGGGGTGCACATCCAACACGGAAAGAAGTAAGTAAAGGAGGTACTACTCTTTCTAGTCCTTCCTAGTAGTGTGGGAGACTCTCAGACTTTCCAACTCTAAGTAAGCCTTCTTTTAAGGGAAAGGGGCAGAAAAGTGTGCAGACCTGAAGACCTGTTTCTGACCCCTTTCTCGGTGGTCCTGGGTATCTAGCAGTAGCTGTGTCTTTGGAGTGAGGTGGGAGACCTGAAGCCTGTATTCACTCAGAAGAGTCCAAAACATCCACGCTCTCAGCTCCTGTCTGAAAGTGTCCTCCCTTAAGTTCCTAGAAAGGCCATGGTCCTTAAGAAGAGCTACCTCCATGATGTTTGGTTCTGGTCCAGATGAGTCTGGAAGGCAAAGATTAGGGGAACGTGACCACATGGCTGGCAGGAATAATAAGGTAAGTGATGTTCCCCTTGACTGTAAGAGAAGCTTCAGGGTAAGCAATTGCTCTGCCTTCTTACTGAGACCGAGGACCAATTAAAGATCTGTCTGGGGGTTCTGTCCTGCCCCTTCCTCATTTCAGTGCCACTTCACTACTATGGTTCTGGCAATGCCCCTCATTTAGGTCCCCAATACTAACTTCCCACTGAAAATGAAATAGGGACTCAAGAGAATTAGACATGGGAGCTAAGAAACTAAAAAAGACCCTCTACATAAATTAGCCATCCAACACAGTACACAGGGACAGACTGCCAGCACATGTACACAGTGACAAACTGATTCTTAACTTTAAAAACATTTGACTGTAGGGGGAAGAAAAACAGTCAAGGGTCTTATGAAAAGCTCCTTAGGAGCCATAAGTTCAGTCAAGCTTCAGTGCACGGCTGCTAGTGGGAACTCAAGACAAAAAAAATGAAAGAAAACTCTTAAAGCAAGAGAAGATCCCAGGGAGCAGCCGTCTAAAGGAGAAATCCTGAGCACAAGTTATGGCTGTGAATTTTTAAAGGCATGTGAAGTCTCTGGAGGTGGTAACCTGCATCCGGACCATCTGCCATGACATTTGCTAGTCTGAGTACCTCAGGGGCTGTTCCTGTTGGATCCCTGGTGGTAGAAGATGAGAAAACCTTGTTTTCTCTCCTTTATCTTCACCAGGTGTGGCTTGTTCAGCACCAGCTCTGAAAAGCAGGAGGGGAAACTTAAAACAAATGCAGCAGAACATCCAACCCGACTGATTCACCAGTATATCACTCTGAGGAGAAGGAAATCTTGTAGCTTAGAACATTTTCTCATTCCCCTATAACAGGCATTTTGGAAGATGAAATGAGAAATGAATCTGGCAGTTATTTTGTATGTATGTTTAAGATGGAGGTAGGAGAGATGGAGAAAAGGACATTCTTAGCTTGGGCAGATGGCAGAAGGTGGCTCTGGGACAACTGGAAGGGTTTCATACTGAAGGGCTATTAAAGCTGACCTATCCATTCATAGGACTCTGGCTTTGGATTGCTCCCTACAGTCCTGGTAGAAATTGCATAGTTCAGAGCAAAGGGAGGGCAAGAAGTTCTAGTGGGGAAGAAAGAGGAAGAAGAGGGATGAATTTCTCCCCCTGCAACATACCTTTTCAAAGTGAGAATGGCCGAGAGCGACAATCACCAATTTCCCATGCAGGCCAGATCCTGGGCACCTCTGCTGAGATTAGTACTGTCCCTTCCCTCTCCCCTCCTCTTTCCATCCAATCTTATACTCAAGAAAACCTACTCAGGACTTGGCTATGATGCTTCACAGTCCTAGAGCTTGTACTATGGAGAAGCATTACATTTAGGAAACAGAGCAGAAACGAGTTGAAGAAACTCTGCAGGACAGGGATACCTAGTGGCTAGGCTAGGAACCTGATGAAAGAGAGAGAAGGTAGTCAAGAGGGTGATGGGCACTTGCAAATACAAGACCCTACTTAAGAAGGTTGTGAGGCTGAGATTGGGGGAAGAGCAAGAGAATGCAGGGATCCCCTACACGACAGACTCCAGGGGGGGTGCAACTGAACTATTTCTAGAAGAGAGATGGAAGTAGTAATGTCTTCATTAAGGGAATGAAGAGGGAGAGGCAGGAGCAGGAAGAGGACCAAAGATGACAATATGTACAGTTTGACCAGTAAACTCATAAAAACATAAAAGAATTAACTAATCCAGAAACCCAGGGGAATGAGCTTTAAACTACATTGTTCCTGCCTGGTCTGATGATCAGAACTAAAGGAAAGGGCCGGCCCCGTGGCTCACTTGGGAGAGTGTGGCGCTGGTAGCGCCGAGGCCGCGGGTTCAGATCCTATATAGGGATGGCCTGTGTGCTCACTGGCTGAGCGTGGTGTGGACCACACCGTGCCCAGGGTTGCGATCCCCTTACCGGTCAAAAAAAAGAGAGAACTGAAGGAAAGGAGAGTGGGGAGAGGGCATCAGGCAGTCAGATGATCCCGGGCTCTTTCCCTTTGTACCACCAATATTAAGGCCACAAGATGAGGTTGCCACGGCTGAGTGGGGGGGTGGGGGTGGGTGGAGAAGACCACACCATGAGACTAAGTCAAGTCAAGAGACAAAATGAGGTACCCAAATAGCTCTAGAAACAGATGAAAAAGGACTGGACCTCTTGGGGTTTTGTTTGTTTCTCTCCTCTTTTTTTTTTTTGGTGGCAGGTAGGGAGAAGGTGTAAAGCTTATGGAAGAATTGGAAAATACTGCTACTTCATACCTTAAAGGTAACCTTACATTCTCCATAAGTGAATGTTTTAACTACAGTTTAGGAAAGGGAAAAAGGGATAAATAAACAGCTATTGGGAGACAAAGTCCTGAGTCCATGGGGTGGCCGGGGATGGGTCAGCAAGTGCTATGCCATTAAATCTAGCCTCCCTCTATCTAGCAGGAAGTGGCATGCTGATAAGGAACAAGAAGGTAACAGCCATAGCTTAGTGGGAAGAAAGGGAATTGAGAAATCCCAAACCTAGAAGTACAAGGGTTAGTGTTAAAAGAGACAGGTACATGTGCATGGGGCAGGGGTGATTGTTCGGACCATCTGGAAAGGTCTTTGGCTGTGGGTACATCAGAAACTCCACCCTTGGGGGATGCTCTATGTGGCTCTGGAGCTGGGAGGCCTCCAGTTCAGATGTCAAACATACATGACCATGTGGCTGAAGAGAAAAGCCCCAAATCTGTCCATTACTCACAACACACAATTTTCCCCCCATATTGCCACGTCCAAGGCAGATGGAAGGGGAAAAGATGACATCTTCTCTCTTAGCTCTTGGGCGGGCGAGCTCTGGCTGGGTACCTCTCCACCAGGGGAGGCATCATCTGCCCGCAGACTGGGACTGAGGGGTCATGATCACATGCGACTGTATCGGCATGCTCAGTTCTGTCCTTTGGCTGGCCATCTGAGTGAGGACCGAGGTGGCTACAGCTTCAGCTGCAGAGCGAACACTGAGGCCATTGCTAGGGGCTGTTGCTGAGCTGTGCTGAATCACAGGGGCTGGAGAACCCGTTGGCTCTGAGCTTTCCTTGGGGCTTTCTGCCAGGAAGGAGGGCAAAGAGCAGAGAGCAAGTGGTTAGAAAACAGAATGGGGAAAGAGGCAGGACTACTTTTTGCCATAATTCTAAAGGAGCCCAAAGGAAAAGGAAACCCATCTTTTTGAGGGGAACTCCCCAGAATCCTGGCTTCTAAGTCATGAATGGGCTAGGCGATGGGAAGTTGTGAGAAGGGAAGCAAGAACTAGGCCCAAATTAACCTATCCTAATAAAGCGAATCCCCAACATGCTAATCATACCTTCTGGCTTCTAGGTCTTTGCATGGTTCATTACCCCCTGTTTGGAACACTCTTCCTCTCATTCATGTCTTTGAAGGTGATTTAAAATAGATTTCTTTTTAGTTATCCTCTCTGACTAATGCTCACAGAAATTGAATCATTCCATTATTTTTTATGTTCCTTTGGCATATAGTTGCACTACAGGTAAGCCTGATATACATACATATATATATATAAAATCAAGCTACTATCAAATGATGTTATGAATAGTCAGTCCTTGGCCAAGGTTCAGTTAACATATAAAACTACAAAGAAGTCCGTTAGACCCTCTTGACTATCAATTAGCTAGGCATTAATAATTTAAAACATTTATTATGAGCTGTGCCACTCCACCTAAGGTAACAATAATGTTTTACTACCAAACACAAGTACCTGAGCTGCAAACAAAGGTAACTCCATATTGCTCTCATCAGTTAAGGAGTTTTATTAAACCTCAGATAGCCCCTATGGCTGCTTAAACAGTTATGTGGAATAAGGGCAAACTTCTAATAGCTGGTTGTATTTCTGACCTCCCAATGAATGCCTAAGTCTTTCAGGATTCAAATACTGACTTTGTGAAGCTTCTCTGTCACCCTCAGGAAATTAACTTTTTCACCCTATGTGCTTTTGGAGCATACATTTATTTATTCATCAAACATTTACTGAGCATCATCCATGGAGTATACAGAAAATAAAATGGGAATCCAGTCCTCAGGAAGTTCCTTGTCCAGGGGCTCCTTGACTAGGATATGTTCTTACCTCATTTACGGATTTACAGGACACTATGGTGGTAGGAGCAGTGTCTTATTTATCTTGGGTCAAGTACCTACCATAATGTCTATACCACACAGCAGGAACTAAATACATATTTGCTGTAACAAGTAAGTAATTTGATGGATTACTTGTCATAGTTCTTGCAGGGACTGAGTAGGAAACTTACTGGATAAAGACTACATACTGATACTCAGTCCTCAGCCTCTTTTACCCATCAATAGGATTTGAAATAGTTGATCACTAAACTTATTTTTTTTTAACCTTTTTTCTTCATTAAAATTTTTTTTATGTTTATTTAAAAACATTTTTTGGGGGCCGGCCCGGTGGCTCACTGCGCTAGTGCGCCGCTTGGGAAGCGCGGAGGCGCTCCCGACGAGGGTTCGGATCCCACATACAGACCGGTTCCCGCTCACTGGCTGAGCGAGGCGCGGGGGCAACACCAAGGGTTGCGATCCCGTTGCGGGTCCCGGTCCGGTACAGGGGCGACACTGAGGGTTGCGATCCGTTGCCGGACACGGAAAAAGACAAAAAAAAAAACATTTTTTTGAAATGCTTTCTTACCTTGATTTACAGACCACCATATCCAGCTACTCAGGTGGTTTTCCCCCTACCTTCCTGGCTGCTGCTTCTCAGGTTCTTGTGGGTTACTTCTCATCTTTGATCTCTAAATGTTGGAGTACCCCAGGGCTCAGTCCTGGGATGATTTCTCTTTTTCTATCTATGCTCTCTCCCTTGGGAACATCATCAGCTTAAAAAACTAACTGCTGACTCCCAAATTTGTATCTTTTTTTTTTTTGTCTTTTTTTTTTACTGACCGGTAACGGGTTCGCAACCCTCGGTGTCGCGCCTGCACCGGGGACCGGCAACGGGATCGCAACCCTCGGTGTTGCGCCTGCACCGCGCTCAGCCAGCGAGCGGGAACTGGTCTCCACATGGGATCCGAACTCTCGGCGGGAGTGCCGCCGCGCTCCCAAGCGGCGCACTCTCCAGTGTGCCACTGGGCCGGCCCCCAAATTTGTATTTTTAGGATACCTTTCCTTTTAACTGTGGACCCATTGCAGACCCATATAATCAACTGCCCACTTGATATATATATATATATATTTTTAAAGATGACCAGTAAGGGGATCTTAACCATTGACTTGGTGTTGTCAGCACCACACTCTCCCATGACAGCTAACCAGCAATCCCTATATAGGGATCCGAACCCACGGCCTTGGTGTTATCAGCACCACACTCTCCCAAGTGAGCCATGGGCAGGCCCCAGCTTGACATTTTTTTTTTGTTTCCTTTTGCCTTTTTTTGTGACTGGCAACGGGATCGCAACCCTCGGTGTCGTGCCCGCACCGCACTCAACCAGTGAGCAGACCGGTCTCTATATGGGATCCGAACCCTCGGCAGGAGCGCCACCGCGCTCTCAAGCGCTGCACTCTACCGAGTGCGCCACCGGGCTGGCCCCCCAGCTTGACATCTTAATAGGTTTCTTTCTTTATTTTTTGGTGGCTGGCTGGCACCGGAATCCGAACTCGTGACCTTGGTATTATAAGGTTGCACTCTAACCAACTAAGCTAACCGGCCAGCCCCTAACAGGCTTCTTAAATTCAGCTTGTCTGAAACTGAATTCCTGATATACCTCCCAAACCATTTCCTCCTACATTATCCCTTGTCTTGATTAATTACAACTCCATTCTTAACAGATGCTTAGGCCAAAAACTTTGATGCAATTCTTTCTTTTTTTGGTGGCTGGACAGTACGGGGATCAAACCCTGGAACTTGGTATTATCAACACCACACCTAAACAACTAGCCCTCTGTTGCAATGATTGGTTCTTCTTATTCTTGTATATACCACCCTACTTGGCCCATTATCAAGCCCTGTTGCTTTTTTTTTTTTTTTAAAGATGATTGGTAAGGGGTCTTAACCCTGACTTGGTGTTGTCAGCACCATGCTCTCCCAAGTGAGCTAACTGGCCATTTCTATATAGGGATCCGAACCCATGGCCTTGGTGTTATCAGCACCGCACTCTCCCAAGTGAGCTAACTGGCCATTTCTATATAGGGATCCGAACCCATGGCCTTGGTGTTATCAGCACCGCACTCTCCCAAGTGAGCCAAGGGCCGGCCCTAAGCCCTGTTGCTTTATCTTTAAAATATATCCTAGGGCCGGCCCGTGGCTCACTCGGGAGAGTGCGGTGCTGATAATACCAAGGCCACAGGTTCGGATCCCATATAGGGATGGCCGGTTAGCTCACTGGGTGAGCGTGGTGCTGACAACACCATGTCAAGGGTTAAGATCCCCTTACCGGTCATCTTTAAAAAAAAATAAAATAAAATAAAAAAATAAAATAAAATATATCCTGAATTCAACCCCTTCTCACCACTTTCACTACCACTATCCTGGTCCAAGCCTCCATCATCTCTTGCATTATTGCAATAGCCTCCTAAATGGACTGCCTGCTTCTGTCTGTACACCCCTGATGTCTCTAGCAGAGTGATACTGTTCATAATAAGTCAGATCAGTCATGTCACTGCTCTGCTGAAAACCCTCTAATGGCCTCCAACGTAGAGTATGTAGAGTAAAAGCTGAGATCTTCACTATGACTGAGGACAGCCTACATATAGTGCTCCCATTACCTCCCCTACCTCATCTTAATTACTCTCTGCCCTTGATTCTCTCCACTCCAGCCACACTAGCCTCCTTGATGTTCCCAGGATGTACCAGGCATACTCCCACCTTGGGTCTTAGCTGCGTTTGTGGTTCCTCATGCCTGTAGTACTTTTCTTCCATATAAATGCGTGGCTAGCTCCCTCACTTCCTTCAGGCCTTTATTCAAAAGCACCTCATCTACAATTGTAATCCTGCTGCCAATATTTCATACTACCCTGCTTGTCTTATTTTTTCTTCTAGCATTTCCTATTATCTAAAACACCATATATGTTACCTATTTATCTTGTTTATTGTCTGTCTCACCTACTGAAATATAAGCTCCTCAAGGGCAGGGATTTAATCTAATCTATTTGGTTTCATATTATATCCCCAGAATGTAAAACAGTGCCTGACACAGAATAGGCACTCAATCAATACCTGCTTAATGAATTAATGTAACCTGATTTTACTAAATGTAACCTAATTTTTACTAATGTAACCTAATTTTAATAAAAATTAAAATTTAAATAGAAGTGTTTAAAACTGGTGACGTGGGGCTGGCTGGTTAGCTCAGTTGGCTAGAGCACAGCCTTGTAACACCAAGGTCAAGGGTTTGGTTCCCTGTACTGGGCAACTGCTAAAAAAAAAAAAGTTTAAAACTCATTTAAAAAATGAATAAATACAATTGGTGATGTGGTTAATCTTTTCTATGGGAACACATCTCTGAAATGATACACACAGTTAATGGAAAAATAACATCAAAATTTGATAGCCAACATTTCTATAAATTTATTTTATTTGTAAAGAAAAACTACCATTTATTAGCTTTTACTGTCTATAAGCAAATTATTCACAGTAATTTTAACTTCAGAATTATGCTTGTTGTGAGCACAACTCTGTGGCCATCTCTTTCTAGCAATATTTTATGTATGCTCATTGATTCCAAACTAAAAACAATATCAGCCTATGATTAGAAAGGTAAAATATACCCCCAAATCCCAATGTTTAACAAATCCCAATATATAACCTGCTGTTTTTATTTTCTTTAGGCCAAGACAGTGTCATTAGATTGAGAAACACCTGGATGTAAATCTTGGTTCTACCATTTTACCAGCTGTGTAACTTTAGGTAAGTGACCTAAGTGCAGTTTTCTCACATATAAATGGAGGTAGGGCCAAGCCCGTGGCGCACTCGGGAGAGTGCGGCGCTGGGAGCGCAGCAGCGCACCCACCGCAGGTTCAGATCCTATATAGGGGTGACCGGTGCGCTCACAGCGCTCACTGGCTGAGCATGATGCGGCCGGTTTCAAAAAGGACAAAAATAAATAAATAAATAAATAAATAAATGGAGGTAATATCTATTTCATGAGAGAATTGGGAAGATGGTAGAGTGCCTAACGCATAATAGGCACCTAATAAATATTGCTACCCTTCATCCCCAACTGTGATAGAAAGGATAACTTTATATTGTTGTCAAAAGTTTTTTTTTTTTTTTTAGGACTGTTTGCTCCACAAGGGTTACTCACTTATCTGGAGTTGGAGTCTCCAGAACATTCAGGATAGGTTATAAAATCATAAAGAGTTAATAAGACTCTCAGTATGTGCAGTTTACTGACTGTGCTTAGGTCGTGAACCACTCACCTAAATAGCCTTGAGTCTTTTTCTGTAGTGCAGTGACTGGGCAGTCTTTATGAGCTAACAGTAGCTGTTTCAACTGAGCCACTTCATTGCGTAGTAATGTGACTTCATTCTGAGGAAGGAGGGAAGAAAAGAGCATCAAAAATATTCATCCTCCACTCTTAAACCCCCAGTGGCTATTCCCAAAATGAGAAACAATGCTGCCTGGATTTTCTCCACCAAATTGGGACAAGACTCCTGATCCAACAAGGATTCAGAAAGCCCGGGACAGTATAGTCATGAATTCAATGACAGGAGCTGCTTACAGTGAAAAGTAGGAATTTATAATAGAAAAATTACTCCTATTTAGGATAAATATGATTATACCAAAATTAATAATACATATGCTCTTTGACTAATAAGAAAGCCTATTTCTAGGAATCTATTTAACTGTTAAATGTTCACTGCAGCATTGCCGTTCTAGCAAAAAATTACCTTATAATGTAACATTCATACCTTATAATGTAACCGCATTACGGAATATACTACTATACAGTTATTTACTTATTTATTTATGTATTTATTTGCATGGCTGGCCTGTACGGGGATCTGAATCCTTGACTTTGGTGTTTTAACAGTGCGCTCTAACCAACTGAGCTAACTGGCCAGCCCTACACAGCTACTTAAATGAGGTAGATCCACCAAATCTTGGCTAGATCTACAGAAGATACTATTAACCCATTAATGTTAAACTCACAATCCCTCCAACTCCAACACAAAAACTATAAATGAAAAAATATTTAGAAATATGAATATGTCTGGAAGGTACTTACCAAATTTATCTACAGGGAAGAGAATGGGACTGGGAAAGGAAGATTAAAGAGAGACTGTTTTTATTCTATACATCTGTGTGTGTTTATATTTTATAATAGAAATGTGTTCATATATTACCTTTTTAATTCCATATTTAAATATATAATCAGATGAAGGGAAAATAATATTCAAGAGAATGTCTGAATTATAACTGTTCTATTTGTGCTCAGGGTGGTTTTCTCTTTCTTTGTTTTATTAAGCTGCATTATCTGAGGCAAAAACATTTCCCTTTGGGTTTTCTATGACCCCAGTCAGATTCTACTAATGATTTAAAACAGCACCCTGGGATCCTTAATCTAATTTTCTTCATCCAAATAGGTCTATGGATGAGTCATTCTAGTAACAGATTTGGGGGTAGGTGGTGAGTGTCTTTCCCAATCCCTAGGGAAGAGATTTCAACTCTGTTAAGAAATTCTTTCTGCATTTTTCCTGGCACAATTTCTGGATCTGTCCTAATTAAAGAATTACCATCTGTTCCACTTTTTTCTGATTCAATTTACTTTCCAGATTCAACAATACCAGTAATCATCCAGGACCCACTCACACTCAGCTGAATGTTCTGAGAAGTGAGTTCCTCTGCCTTCTTCTCTAGGGAGGACACCCAGAGTTTCCGCTTTTGGCGACAGCGGGAGGCTGCAGCCCGGTTGCGCTCCAGAAAGCGCTGACGCCGCTCATCTGGATCTTCATCCACTGTGCGCCGCCGACGCCCCCCAGTACTAGGGGTGGGCTGGGCTGGTGAGACCTGTTGCCCAGGAAGGAAGAGGAGTTACTTGATTGGAACATCAGTCCTTTCCAAATCAATCCTGACATTGCGTAGATTAGCGAGATCTGGTAAAGAGATGTACCAGTCTCTGGTAACCACAGCACGTTCTCACCACTATGTCCCTTTAGCTGCTCTTTTGTAGGAGCTCCTCATTCTACATCCCATTTTTTTTTTATTTTTCCTTTTTGTCTTTTTTCGTGACCGGCAACGGATCGCAACCCTCACTGTCGCGCCCGTACTGGACCGGGACCGGCAACGGATCGCAACCCTCAGTGTCGCGCCCGTACTGGACCGGGACCGGCAACGGATCGCAACCCTCAGTGTCGCGCCCGTACTGGACCGGGACCGGCAACGGGATTGCAACCGCCCCCCAGTGAGTGGCCGGTCTGTATGTGGGATCTGAACCCTCGGTGGGAGTGCCGCTGCGCTCCCAAGCGGTGCACTGTAGCAGTGCGCCACCTGGCCAGCCCCCTACATCCCATTTTTAGACAAACCACAGTTCAGTTGGAAACTCTGATTATTTCTGAGACAGACAGACAAAATAAATCTAAGATCACTTTTTATTCCTCTAGAGGGAATCTCGTAGGCAGGGATATCGGAATCAAGGAAGGGTGTCAGGGGACCTTTTAGGGAGACTGTGAAATAAAAAAGTTTGAGAATCACTGATTTGGACAAACAATATGTACAAACAATTGCATGCTGTATCAGGTTTCAGAAAAGGAGAAAAAATGTTTTTATTTATTTCACTACCAGTGAGATATGAACTACTATGGGGAGATATGAGCTATTATTTGGAAATATGGATTAATATATTCTTTTTTATTTATAATCAGATATTAATCATCCTCAGTAAACTCTCTGCTTTTTCTTTGTTTGTAAACAGAGAAAAAAAGGGGCCAGCCAGTGGCTCACTTGGGAGAGTGTGGTGCTGATAACACCAAGGCCACAGGTCTGGATCCCATATAGGGATGGCCGGTTTGCTCACTGGGTGAGCGTGGTGCTGACAACACCAAGTCAAGGGTTAAGATCCCCTTACCGGTCATCTTTAAAAAAAAAAAAAACAGAGAAAAAAGTTTAATCCCTTTACAAATTGGTGATATACAACTGTCTTTTGTTTATAAACTTCAGGCTGAACTCCTTTGTCACCAAAATACTTTTTTTTTCCACCAAAAACTTTTGGATCACCTTCCCTTTCCGTTAGCTGGTATGTGTTCAGAGAAGGCAGACCAATTATATAATAGTGGCCAACATTTCAAATAATGTAAAAAGGTCAACCATCTGTAGAGAAGAAACTATATAATGTAAAACAATGCAAAAGTAAATTTTTCTCAGATCTATCACTATTAAGGAATATCTATGTTAGTATTTCTCAAATGCCAGCGCTCACATCAATTTCATGAAAGTAAGCATGAGTTTATAAAAAAAAAAGAATCTTGTACCCACCTCAGGCCCTACTGAATTATGTTCTCCATTAATATAGATAATCAAGAGATAATTTTTTTTGGGGGGGTGGCGGTGACTGGCTGGTACAGGGATCCAAACCTTTATCCTTGGTGATATTATACCATGCTCTAGCCAACTGAGCTAACTGGCCAGCCAAGAGATGATTTTATTTATTCAGACTGATATTATCTTCCCCAAAAGAAAAAAATGGAGAGGAAACTTCAAACCCAACTTAATGAACTAGAGGGCTTGGGTCATTGTTTCTCACTGTACTAAGGGAAAATGCTTTCTTCAAGAAATTTACAATAATTCTCCTGAGAATTTCAACTTCCTCTTTGTCTTGAGCTCATTGCAGCACATGTAAAGATTAGTGCTTTAAGAGGAGGATGGGGGAAAGGAAAGAACAGGTTCCTTTGCTCTCACAGGCAATGCAGTAACTTATGCAGGGAATGGAGGTGAAAGAACAGGCCAAGACAAAGAAGGGAAGAATGAGAAAGAATGGAACCAGTGGTGACTAAAATGGAAACCATGTTATTTCTCCAAGAAGAATGCAGCACATCTCAAGCAGGGAGCCTGCTGCTTTACCATCTTCAGGACTGGCTTCAGTGGGGGTTACAGGAAGGGGGGCTGGCTTAACTTCCAACAAGAAAACTCAAATGAAAGCTTTTGTTGTTGGCCAAGCTTTAAGGCAGCATATGGCTACAAAATGTTTGGACATGTGGTGGTAACTGATGCAGCAGGTGGTGACATCAGGAAAAAAGGGGCTGGACAAAGAATAAAATTCTAGAAACCAATCTCAAGTTGTTATCACCTATCCAGTACAGACAATATGAAAACCAAGGACTATGCAATTTCCAAAGAATCTTGTTAAAACTGAGATCTCTTTCAGAATTGGGCAAATAAGTGTGACCCCTTTGGTTTTTTTAGGATTTTTTTTTTTTTTTTGTCCTTTTTGAGACCGGCCGCACCGCGCTCAGCCAGTGAGTGCTGTGAGCGCACCAGTCATCCCTATATAGGATCCGAACCCACGGTGGGAGCGCTGCTGCACTCCCAGCGCCGCACTCTCCCGAGTGCGCCACGGGCTCAGCCCGAGGATTTTAATTTCTTTGTGATAAAAATGGAATGAATTGGTAATGAGAAGAGTTTGTTTTGTGTCTTTTTAACTAAGCTGTCAATACTGTAATATCACATTTTATTAATATATTGTTATTATCTGATTTTTGTTGTAAAATCTAATCAGGTAAGTTATTTGTTTGTTGGTAAGACTTAACAGATACAAAAGAGACTAGGAGAGCCTCCTTTGTTTAGTGCATAATGCGGCTTGAAGTGAGATTGTCACATTTTAGAGGATCCTGCAGATATACTAAACTATCATTCACGTATGAAAAAACCTAGAAACTGAGACCTCCTTTGCAACAGTTCTGCATTATTCATTATGTTTGCCTGTAAGTCTAACAAGGGTGGATAGCGGATAAAGAATGATGTGTTCTGCTGTAGTCAAACTGTCAACAAGACCCAAAGTAGCAGGAAGATACACAGAAAGCTGAAATCCATTCTTCTCTAACTTTCTGCTCCTTGAAAAATAGATATGACATAGAAAGTAAGGGCAACATAGATGGTTCCCCATCTAAGGGCCCAACTGACCTGTGGCTGGGCAGGGGATGGGGCATCAGGATGCTGGATGAGGATCTGGCTCTGCTCTGGACGGGCTGTCACCATAGTGCTAGCAGTACCCACCACCATTCCACAACCACCATTGATTGAGGAGACTTGGTGGGTTAGGGTGGCTTTTAGTCTCTGTGGGGAAAGATAACAATAGCTTGTTAAGGGTGAGATTCTATCAAGGATGAGAAGAGTGGGCTTATATTTTATTATTGACCTTACAGACAGCTAAAATTTCCACTCCAATTTTCTCTTAACGGATGAATCAAAAAGAAAATGACAGGGAGAGAAAATGTGCACCTGGATCCCTAAAATGCCTACTCTGTTCCCTGGCTATCATCCTGGGCACAGTTGGGGGGAGGAGATTGTTGAAGCAATAGAGTCCTGATGAAAGCTCTCTCTTGGATTCTGGCCAGACGCTTGTTACGCAGCTATTCACCTCTTGGCCAGCTCCCCTGCCCACTCATGCACCCTCCATCTGTCACCCTGGAACTAAAATGGCAAGTGTTCCATTCCAAACAATCTGTGCTGCCTCTTTTCACTGCCATGGTCCATGTACCAGGCTCTAAAGGTGTGGAGAAGAGATGGGAGTAATGAATCGAGGTCTTTTCTTTTCCAGACCCCAAAGCAGTGTGTCCTTAGCTTTGCAAGTCCCAGAAGGTTCCTTTGCTTGGCTCACTTGGAAAACCTAGGCTGATATCACTTCTTTCAGAAGGGCCAACATTGCCCTAGGCTAGGATGTACTCACCATCTTGGCTTCTGATGGCATAGGGTGGCCAGAGGGAGAAATGGAGCCACTACTGTTAACTGGTGGGCCAGGAATACCAGGAATGTTGGGCACCATGGACACAGGTCTGGCCAGCTGGATCAAGAGAAAGAAGAAAAACCAGAAGGGCACATAATACTATTGGTGGGGCATCAGTTTTCCCAATGAAATGCTTTTGAGACTGGCATGTCAGGGCCCGTTTCTGTGCAACCTGCCCATAGGGCATGCAGGGACAGCCTGGGAAATACCTTCACCTGTGGAGCAGGACAGGTTAGGGAATCTAATCTTTCAGGGCTGGGATAATTTCTGTGGGAACAGCTAGGGCTGTATCTTGAGGAAAGTGGTGGGCAATTTAGGAGCTGCTATGTGCCAAGTGAAATCAACTAATCAGCGGGCTGGCAAGATCAATTCCTAGACCGGGAGCCAATTGTCCAGATGAGTCTTTGTCTACTGTTCCATAGTGCTGGATTGGCAGAGGTTAGTGAAGAGTTTGGGCAGGCTGCCATTTTCAACTAATACAGATCAGAGCCCATATTTCCCTGGAGCTCATGTGTGTTTATGACCATTCGGGTGGGAGGGAGGGATTATCATGTTAGTTGGGCTGTCTGCCCCAACTACAGAGCTCACCGATATAACAGAAGGCATCTGTACTGGAGGCCCTGGCAGCACAGGCATGGTCTGTCCATTAGCAAGATGCATGACAAGAGGGAGGGAACCAGTGGGAGACCTAGAGGAAACATGAAATGAAATGCTCACAATACAGACTTTTTGCCTATGGATCTTCCTCCTATATAATTATAGTAGATTTTCCAGTCTTCCCTGTTAGAGAAGGTATAGGGCAGCACTGTAAAGTCCTGATACCCTCATGAAGGTGGGAAAAGCAGGGAAAGCTACTTACCTTACAAATGGAGAGAAATGGCAAAATTAAACAAACTGAAACAGTAGGAAGCTAATCCTTTTAAGGGTTTAGAACAATTAAATAAACAGCCCTAGCATGGACATGTATAAATTCCATCCTGCCTTAGGCAAGGGGGAGTTGGGTCAAAGTTGTCATTTTGCAAAGATGAATTATGTCATATGATGACCAAATCTGAATAACTCTTTTGTTCCTTTTCACGTTTTGCTCTACCCTACCCAAAAAAGAAGCTGTCTCTTTTTATTTTTCCTACTGGATCCAGAGAACAATAATCTCTAAGAAGCTGAATCCTTACAACAATCTCTTAACCCAGGGGTACCTGGGGACAGGATCTCAGGTCATCCCATCAGGAAATCTGTATGGGCCATGTCAGGAGTGAAGACAAATAAACAAACAAAATTAGGGACAGCAAAGACCAAGAACCCTAACTGGGACTAAGGGGAACATGAGACTCAAAGAAAATGACTCAATGGTTTTCAGCCCCTATAGGAGTGAGGCCAAGAACTAAATATACTTCTACTGTGTGGCCTCCACCACTGTGATAAACTTCTTAAAGACTTAAGGATCCTTCTTTTTAAACTGAAGAAGTATTAACCCTGCAAATTAAGGAAGTATTATCCCCAAATAAATATTTGCTTGTCTACTAAAAAGGTAAAGGAGATTCTGTTTATGGGGGAAATATTTACTTTGAGAGATAATCTCAGTGACTCGTTTTCCTTGGGTATTCAAAAACAGTTCCTGTTTTATCAAATAACTTCACAAAGTGGAATGAGATTCAGCCTTCACTGTTTTTTCCTGCTCTTACTTACCCCATTTGCCTATTGGATGGTGGAGCCTGTGTGATGACGGAGGTTGGGGAGGGAAGGGTTGGATGAAGTGGATCATAGCCCAAGTGGAGAGGCAGGGAGCCAGGACGTACAATGGTGGGTGTAGGGGTAGAGATCACAACAGGCTTTGGGGCAACCTCCTGGGGAAAAGAGACAAACAGATCACAAAATGCTTTAAAAGCTGCTTTTAGGGAAATACATAGATGGTAAAATCTAGCACAAATTTATTGGAAAGAGCATTAGGGCCACTTATATAAATCATGACCTGATTCCATCACGATCATGGACCATACCTCACTCACCCATTCAGTCAGTAGGAATGCTGAGTTAAGATCTCTTGGCAATCTCCCTTTCAGAGATGATGACCATATAAATAAGATGACAGATGGAAAAAAATCACTTGAAATCTTTGGAGAGGCACTGTATTAACATATAAATTCTAGAGATTGTTTTAACTTTTCACAATCCAGATACTCTCATTCTAAACTTGATACCCAGGTGTCCTCTGACCTCCAGTGGGAAAAAGCAGGTATACTGGTGATAAGGCAACCTAACATCTCCTATAGACCCCTTAAAAAAAGGTCTATGGAAGTTTGAATAATGATCATATTGTAATTTTTAAAAACTTCTTCTAACTATTAAGTTTTTAGGATCTTACACTGCCAGGGCCATACTGGCCTTGAAAGCATCTTCAGACAGTCTCTATGACTTGGTTGTTGATGAAAGGGGCAGTGGTGGGGGATAGTTGTAATGTTTTTGGAGATGGTAGTTTTGAGAGGTTATCCAGCTAAATTTGGAGGGAAGTAAGATACAGTACAGATGCCTTATCCATACAGCATCTGGACTGTGAAAAATTATAGCAATCCCTAGAATTTATATGGTACTATAATGCTTCTCCAAAGATTTCAAGTGGTTAAAATTAATAACCACTGGTAGAGCAGTAGAGACTGGATGGAAGGAGGCATAAGAGGGCTTCTGAGGTTCTGATAATATCTGGGTTTTTTTTGTTTTTTTTTCTTTTGGTGGCTGGCTGGTACAGGGATTGAACCTTGAAGTTATGAGCATCATACTCTAACCAACTGAGCTAAGTGGCCAGCCCCCAGATAATATCTGTTTTTGATCTGGGTGCTGGTTACATAGGCTATTAACTTTGCGGACATTCAGTGAGCTGTATATTACAACTTATGTACTTTTCTGTAAGTGCACTATACTCAATACATTTATAAAAAATAATACTTCATAAAAAGTTTCCTTTAATAATAATAATAAGAAAAATCCTAGTAGATATTCCCTTTGAGTCACTGCCCCCTTAGAAGACTTTTTCCTTTTTCTTCTTTTTAGAAGACGTTTTTCTATGTTTAATGTCCAATTTATGATGTATGTAAATTTTTCTTTTTCATTTATTATTTGAAGTATAACATACATAAAGTGCATTAATCAGTCATTAAATTATCCATGCTTTCCTAAAAAAATAAAAAATAAAAAATTAGTCATTACAATGAAATGACTTTTTACATACGTAAAATCAAGATAGAGACTATTTCTAGCACAGAAGGTTCTCCCGTGTCCCTTCCCAATCCATACCCTTCCGTCACAAGAGGTAAACACTATTCTGAGTTCTAGCATCATCAAAATAGTTTTGCCTCTAGTAAGTGAAATCATATAGCATGTACTTTTGTGTCTAACTTTTTTTGTTGTTATTCAATATAATGTTTGTGAGATTCACCCACATCACTGTGTAATTGTTAGTTCATTATTGTTTATTTTAAATTAAGTTAATTTACTTATTTTTAGCTGGCCAGTGTGGGATACAAAGCCTTGACTTTGGTATTATAAGGCTGTGCTCTAACCAACTGAGCTACCCGGCCACCCCTGGTTCTTCTTTAATGCCATGTAACATTCTGTTTCAGAAATATATAACAATTTATTCATTCTTTTCTTCTTTTTTTTTTTTCCTTTTTGTCTTTTTTCGTGTCCGGCAACGGATCGCAACCCGCAGTGTTGCACCTGTACCGGACCGGGACCGGCAACGGTATCTCAACCCTCGGTGTTGCCCCCACACCTCGCTCAGCCAGTGAGCGGCTGGTCTGTATGTGGGATCCGAACCCTCGGCGGGAGCGCCACCGCACTCCCAAGCGGCGCACTGTAGCAGTGCGCCACCGGGCCGGCCCATTATTCATTCTTTTCTTGATGGACATTTGGAATGTTTCCAGTTTTTTTTTTTTTTTTTTTAAAGATGACCGGTAAGGGGATCTTAACCCTTGACTTGGTGTTGTCAGCATCACGCTCAGCCAGTGAGCAAACCGGCCATCCCTATATTTTTTTTTTTTTTGGCTATAATGATTACAACTGCCATGAACATTCCTACATACTTCTTTTGGTAGACATATGCACTAATTTCTCTTCCCTGTAGTCTGAGAAGTAGAATTGCTGATGAGAGAATAGGTGTATTTTACATAAATCTTCTAAATTAGCATTCCTTTAAATACAATCAATCCTCCTATATCACACAGTATTTATATAACTAATGAATCAAACTAATTAGTCAAATCTATCAATTAACATTTGGGATGACCCTTGGTAGAGAATTTTACCTTTTCCTTCAGTGGTGGGGAACGGGGGCTAGAGGCAGGGCTATCAGTTGGAGAGGAGTCTACCTCCACTGGCTCTTCTTCTTTGATTTTGATGTCTGGTGTGGAAGGCAAAGACATGTCAAGGGGCCCAGCAGCAGCCTGTTATGAAAGAAAAATGAACAGATTTCAACCTCATGATTCCCTTTAGGTTTGAATCTATACCTTTACAGTTACAAGATGAAATAACATGCTTCTAAGAAGTTCAGCCCTTGGTCAAAGCACTGAACTGCAAGTTAAAGCAATGCAGGTCCTATGTTTTGGGCTTCTGTTTCCCTAACTATAAAATGAAGTTAACACCTGCTTCACCACTATTAAGCAAATACTTATAAAGACCTGGAAAAAAAAAAAAGAATGTCATTTATTTATTTATTTTTTTCCTTTTTGTCTTTTTTTGTGACCGGTAATGGGATCGCAACCCTCGGTGTCGCGCCCGCACTGCGCTCAACCAGTGAGCGGACCGGTCTCTATATGGGATCCGAACCCTAGGCAGGAGAGCCGCCGCGCTCCCAAGTACCACACTCTACCGAGTGTGCCACCGGGCCGGCCCAGAATGTCATTTAAATCTATGCAAATATTATGATTATAATCTTTTTTTCAGAAAAATAAAATGATTCCCGAATCAAATACCTGCCTTTTCCCAACCAGCTCTGCTGGCCACTGGAGAGCTGTGAACTCTTTCCCTGACAACCAGAATGACTAGAACACCCAATTATCAAAAGCAAACAAAGACAAATTGGCTATTAACATACTGCAAACAAGATAGGAAATGTCTTTTCTGGAGAACTCACCATCCTTGATGGCGATCTCACCCCAAAATTTGGTGCTGGAGGCTGTAAGTTTCAGGCAGATAGGATTTTGGGGAAACAAAGAAAGGAAAGGCTATCATCTGATCAGTGAAATTAGAACTTGGTCTCAAGAGCAAGACTGGACAAAACCAGAGTACTTTCCTGGCAGTGGTGCAATCGCCTCACAGAACTGTGGAGTTGTAAATGGCCTTGCAGGGAACAATAAATCATCTGAGATAACGTCCCTGACACTGCACCATGACAGGAGGGTTGGCATTGCAGTTCACTTTCATGACAAAGTGGATCCTTTGTTCTATTCTTTCCATATCCTAGGTACCTTGGTGAAAGGAGCTTGTTTCTAACTCTTCCCTTGCTGCCTCCATCCCTAGAAACCTTCTTGGTAGCTAGTTGAGTAAAGATAACCTGGTGTCTGCTGCATTAGAGAAGGTGGTAATAGTTCTCTCTCCCCAATCTGATGAGGGTGAGCAACAGCAAAGATGGTTTAATTTCTGCCTCATTTTTTCTACACTGCTAAAACATCATGTCCAATTTATCTAATCCTGAGATCTCTGAAGTCAGAGACTGGTGGGAAGGAGAGGCCTCTAAGTAAATAAAACCATGGGTTTAAAATCCCCTAGAGGCATTTCCTAGAAAAGCTGTGGTTCAGGAAAGTTTCAGGCTCATTAAACACTCTTGGAGATAATATTGCATTGACTCTGTGCTTCTCATCAAGGGAAGGTAAAGACCACTCCTGTACAGGTAGGAAGAAACACCAAGAAATGCCCAATAAGGAAAGGCCTTGCCTGAATTGTGTTTCCCAAGTTTATGTATATTAGAAACTTGGCCCCCACTGGGACTGTTAAGAGGGTAGGAAATCCTATTACGGTAATTGAAAAGTGGGGCCTTGAAGAGATGATTAGATTGTAGTACCAAAAATAGTGGTCATGGGCGTGGATCTGAGGGCTTTAAAGAGAGTGAATGAGGAGGTTAGTCTCTGCCCTCTCTGTTCCGCCACTTTGCAATGTGATATCCTGTGGTCACTGAAGTCACCACCAGAGAAAGCCTTCACTAGATGCATCCTCAGGCCTTTGGACTTCCTAGCCTCTGAAAGTATAAGCAATAAATTTCATTTTCTTTCTAAATCACCCAGTTCCAGGGCCGGCCCATGGCTCACTCGGTAGAGTGCGGTGCTGATAACACCAAGGCCGCGGGTTCGGATCCTATATAGGGATGGCCGGTTCGCTCACTGGCTGAGCGTGGTGCTGACAACACCAAGCCAAGGGTTGAGATCCCCTTACTGGTCATCTTTTAAAAAAAAAAAAAATTACCCAGTTCCACGTATTGTGTTATAAGCAACAGAAACAGACTAATATAGAAAATTGGTACAAGTGGGGTGTTGCTTATAACAAACACTTGAAAATGTGGAAGTGGCTTTGGAACTGGGTATTGAGGACAGGCTAAAAGAATCTGAAGGAACAGAGTAGAAAAAGCCTACCTGCTGGTGGGAGTTTAGAAGACAAGAATACCAGGGAAAGTTTGGAATATCTTAGAGACTGGTTACGTGACAATGACCAGAATGCTGGTAGAAATGTGGACAGTAAGGGCAATTATTATTTTTTTTAAAGATGACCGGTAAGGGGATCTTAACCCTTGACTTGGTGTTTTTAGCACCACGCTCATCCAGTAAGCTAACCAGCCATTCCTATATGGGATCCGAACCCGTGGTCTTGGTGTTATCAGCACCACACTCTCCCGAGTGAGCCATGGGCCGGCCCCAGTAAAGGCAATTCTGAGAAGATCTCAGATGTAAATGAGAAGGGACTTATTGGAAACTGGGGCAAAGATCACCTTTGCTATGAACTGGCAAAGAACTTGGCTGCATTGGATCCATGCTTTAGGACTTTGTGGAAGTTGGAACTTAAGAGTTGTGAATCAGAGTATTTGGTGGAAGAAATTTCTAAGCAGCAAAGCATTCAGGAAGCTGCATGGCTATTTGCAACAGCCTATGCTGTTATGGTGGCAAAGGTATGACATAAAGTCAGAATTTAAAAGGAAAGCAGAGAGTAAAGATTTGGAAAATTTGTAGTCTGGCTCTGTGGTAGAGCAGCAGAGAGCATTTTCAGCAGAAAAATGCAATGGTCTAAGAAGATTAGTACAAAAGAAAGGAATCATCAAGAGAAGGGGGGAAAGCCTCTGGAGACATTGCAGAAGCCTCTGGTGCCAACCCTTCCATCTCAGGCCCAAAGGCCTAGGGAGACAAAACGGTCTTGCGGAACAGGCCTGAGGTGCCCTCCACAGGCTCGCTGCCCAGGGCCACCTTGGGAAGCTGCTTTCAGCAGCAGCACCCCAGCTGCTTTGGCTGCTCTAGCCATGGCTAAATTGGCCCCAGGTGTGGGTGGACCTGCAGCTTTGGAAAATATAAGCTGGAAGCCTGGGTGATGTTCACATGGTAAGTTTGCAGGCTTGCATAATGCCAGAGCTGTGTAGGATTAGAAGCCTTCATCCTGATTTCAAATGATGGATAGAAAAGCCTGGGGGCCCAGGAAGAGATCTGTTGCAGGGGTGGATTCACTGCATAGAGCTTTCTGTAGAGCAATGCTGAATGGAAATGTGGGGTCAGAGTTGCAGCAGAGAAACCCCATCAGTACCATGCCTAGTGGAGCCATGGGAGCAGGACTGCTATGAAGATCCCAAACTTGTACAGCTACCAGTGTGCAATGCCAGCCTGCAAAAGCTAAAGCATCACCTGAGACCAGGAAAGTCATAGAAGCAGAGCTGCCCAAGGACTTGGGGACCCAACCCCTGCACCAGCATGCAGAGGATGTCAAACATAGGTACATGATTTGCCAGCTTTGAGATTTAATGCTTGCCTTGCTGGATTTCAGACTTGTTTGGGGCCTGTTACCCCTTTCTTCTGACCTATTTCTCCCTTTTTGAATGGGAATATGTACCCTATGTTTGTCCCACCATTGTATCTTGGAAGTAGGTAACTTGTTTTTGATTTCACAGATGGGATGTTGAACTTTGGACTTTTGAGTGAAAACAAGACTTTGGGGATGAAATGAATGTATATGCATGTGAAAGGAATGAGTTTTTTGAGCAGGAGTGGAAAGTTCCCCCTGGAACTTAGGGGTTGAATGTTCCCCCCCCGCCCCTGCCAAACTCATTGAAGTTTGAATTGTGTCCCCCAAGTTTTATGTATAAGAAACTTGGCCCCCACTGGGACTGTTAAGAGGATGGGAAATCCTATTATGGTAATTGAAAGGTGGGGCCTTGAAGAGGTGGTTAGATTGTAGGACCATGCCATAGTGAATGGATTAAAAATGGTGGTCATGGGCGTGGATCTGAGGGCTTTAAAGAGAGTGAATGAGGAGGTTAGTCTCTGCTCTCTCTCCTCTGCCATTCTGCAGCATGATATCTCGTGGTCACTGAAGTTACCACCAAAGAAAGCCTTCACCAGAGGTGTTCCCAGGCCTTTGGACTTCCTAGCCTCTGAAACTGTAAGCAATAAATTTCATTTTCTTTGTAAATTACCAAGTTCCAGGTATTTTGTTATAAGCAACAGAAACGGACTAATAGAGGCCTAAACAACTGTGAACTGGCCTCTACGTGTCAACTGAGCTAAAATGACAGTGGAAAAGACTTGAAGCTTTTTAAGGGAGGCTAATTTTCTTGAATTTGCCTATAATGAGTTTGGCATAAAATCCCTCACATCCTGGTGGAAATAAATTGACTACTTTCTTTGTTTTAGGGGAGGGGAGAATGACAGGGGAGGTGACATAGGTAAGCTGTAAAATAAAATTATACCGTATAGGTTGAGGCAACTGAGAAATGAGAGACATGGGTCTCTAATGAAAAAAGAATGATAAGAAGACTGTGGCTAATTCTGTTATTTGAAAGTAAAACTACAAATATATGCAACTGAGTTTCCCTGCTTTCTTTTAGTTTGAGGGAAATAGCATGAATAAAAGCTGACAGAAAGCAAAGGAATTTGGAAAGAACTCCAGCGATAAAGACACTTTATCTCACATTTTTAAATTTAAGCTGGATGAAAATATCATGCATAACTATCCTTTTTTTTTTCTTTCTTGGCTGCTCGTGGCTACAGGGATCTGAATCCTTGACCTTGGTGCATTATTAACACTGCGCTCTAACCAACTGAGCTCATACCTATCTTGGTTTAGCTGCTATCTCCCTCTTTGAAGGAAAGATCTCCCATAGAATCCTTTTCTTATGTCCTGGCTTTTCTATATTCCGATGGGATTCCATGCCTCACTATACCATGCAATTGTGAGGTACATGTGTTAACATACATATGTTTTGGGATAGAGATACTGGAATCTTTTATGAATTATTATGGAACACAGATCTGATTTTAAATAGTGACTAATAACCTAGAATTCTAATTCTAAAGTAAACTTTGATCTTTCCACTTTTCTTTTTCCCCCAAACCCCTTATTCCATTAGGAACAATCTTCCTTTGACTCTGCTTCTTCAACTATTTCCTCTAGTCTTCCAAATTAAGGGATTTTCTAGGGATATGAAATATATAAAGGCTAAAATCAGAACCACAGCACCTCAGGATTAGAAAGGATTCCAACATTTTAACCCTCTCTACAATATCCCAACTAAGTGGCCTACATATAATTAAAACACATTTTGTGAGAGCTTCCACTCAGTGATCCTACTTCTTTCTACCTTTGGGCCACACAGAATAATTTAATCCCTCTGATATAATAATTTAATCCACAACAGCTCTTCAAGTATTTGAAGACTACAGTTTTTGTTCACACTAAATCTCTTTTCCAAGCAAAACTTCTTCAATTTCTTTAATGGTTCCTGAAGTGACTTAATTTCTAGTTCTTTTACCACCCTGGTTGATCTCCTTTGAAAGGCAATAAAATGAACATTCTTCTTTAACTTTAATAGTTACTTGAATAGTACTAGAAAGCTACTTGAAGGCAAGAATCATATATACTGAAACAAAGAAGAGTGGAAATTCAATAAATGTTTGTTGACTGGCTGATTGAATAAAAATAGTCCAGGTGAAAAGCCTGATCAGCTCAGAAAAGAGTGGGATTTGGCAACAAAATCTGAGTAATTTATAATCTTTTAACATCTTCAACATATTCATAAGAAATAATTTAAAAAATATATTATTGAACTAATGTTCCACTGGAAGGACAGGAGGACTGAATTCTGGTGAAGACAAATTTGTGCTGATCCATCATCTGGACTCCCTAAAGACCTGGATGGTTGACTATGATTAGTGAGTACTATCTGATTTTGTGTTTTAACCAATTAAGCAAATTATCTCAAGGTGCAATGAAAATAGTCTAGGTATGAAAACCACCAGTTTTTTGGCAAAAGTCCCACTTCTTGCCTTTTTCTCTTCCTCATCTGCAGCTTTCTTGAATTCATGTTCAAAGGAGCTAGCTAGTTCATTGAAGAGCCCCACCTCCTCACAGTTCTTCAAGAATCTAGTCGGAGTAGGAGTTTGATCTGTAAACATGAAAAGAAAAGAAAACTCTGTTTTAGTTTTGACTTGAAATTAAAACTTGATAGTATACAGAGAATGCATTTTTATTCTTCTATTTGGAGATAGAGAGTCTCTGTGTTAGTGTAAATTTGCTTTTATGGAGCCCTAGTAGGTGAAGGTTTGGTGCTAGGCCACCAGAGGGTGTCTGTGCTGTGTTGCCTCCAAGCCAGCAGGGGGAAGACAGAACAATGTCTTGTTGTGTGACTATCCCCGTACTCACCTTTCTCGTAGTTCTGGTCTTAATTCCTTCACCCCCAAACCAAACAAAACAAAACTACCTACACAGGTGAAGCTTTGTGAAACCTCCTGATTTGAAAATAAAGTACAGTTAAGCAATGTTTTCTTTTTAAACTTACTTCCTGTTAGTTCTGAAGTGAGCAGGTATAATAAGCAGACGGATGTTAAAATCTGATGAGAAGAAACTGAAGATCAGATAGTTGAATTTGCTTACTGACGCTACCAAATAAGAAAAGAGGCCTTGTCTTTGAGTGGTCAATGAGGTAAGGGTCTGTTACCTTCTGAAAGGATTACAGGCAATTCTAGGGGCTGGAGAACAAGACAGCAAGATTATGAATTAAAAAAGGAAACTGCAAACAATAGAGCTCATTTCACAGACCTGGGCCTAGAGCAAATTCCGGAAACCAGGATATTTGGATTTAGATTTGCCAGCCAAAATATTCCCGCAGGGGCTGCACGAATCTCTTAAACACAGTAATTCTGCCTTGGAAAGAGGAAGGCTCTTGGTAACCCATGGGAACTTTTCAAGCAACTTGAACTTTATTTTATTTTTTTTAAAAAAAGATGACCGGTAAGGGGATCTTAACCCTTGACTTGGTGTTGTCAGCACCATGCTCACCCATTGAGCTAACCGGCCATCCCTATATGGGATCCGAACCCGTGGCCTTGGTGTTGTCAGCACCACACTCTCCCGAGTGAGCCACGGGCTGGCCCAAGCAACTTGAACTTTAGATTTGAGCTTTTTTCTCCCCATCCTGCATTTTCTAGAGTTGAATCTTGTTACCTGATCCTAACTCTATTATGATGGTTTTCCTTCATATTCTAATGGCCTCAGGGATTCATCTCATACCCCAAACTACTAGACTGAATGAAATAAATAGAACAATGTTTAAATGGTATTTTAAGGAGTGAGACCTGGGGTTAAAACTGCTCCTCTAGCATGATCAATTGGAAACAGTCCAGAGGGATTTTCCATGGAAACAACATAATTTTTAAAAAAAATTTAAACAAAACCTCTTCTGAATCAGAGTGTTTGGGAAAGTTACCACTACCTCCCAAAATAGTTTTAAAAGGTTCTCTGGCAGCTTTGGTTGGCTAACGATAAAGCCACTTTCCCTCCATCCTTGGGTGAGTAGAGGTAACATCATCCTTTATGCTTAGAGTGTACTTCAGTAAGGGCACACACAAAATCACAACTCAAGTGGAACAGGAGGGAGCAGCTAAGGGCATGGCTATGGCAGAAGAGGGACTTTTAGACTTCTGAGCTGAGGCTCAAATTTGTCCCGCACACTGCTTATTCATGCTCATTTCTGGTTTTTATTTTAAAGGCTCTCCTGTGTTAAACCTAATTCCTCATCTTCCAGGTGGCCTCTTCAAGTGGTTCTAGTTCCTGAACAAACAGCCTGAAAATATGTAAGAAAACCCTGAGCCTGCTATGATGATTCCTGAGAAATCAACAAGTGTTTACTGAATACTTACTATGTATTTTGGTGCTACATGCATACACTTGTGTGTATATTTAGGAGAGAGAAAGGATAAGAGTATTGTCCAAATATAAGACATGGCTCTTGCCCTAGAGAATTAAGAGAACATTTTCTAGTTGAGAAAATAAAATATACACAAACAGCATCATAGGGTACAAAAATAAGTGCCATGTGCAGTGGAGAATAAAATTGTTGTAGAAATTAAAGACACATTAATGACAGAGTAGTTAGGAAAGATTTCAAGAAGTGGGACTTCAGTTGAGCCTTAGAGAATAGCTTTAGATGGTAGAGAAGAGAACATTTGGAGGCTAAGAGGAGTAAAGCAGGTAAAGGCACAGAGTGAGGAGCAGGGTATGGGCACCTTGTGTGGATAAGAAGAAAAAGGTATAGCTAGGTCAAAAGATAATCATATTAGGTAGGTATATAAGTCTTATATCAAGTTGGGTGAGTACCATGGGACTAGGTTATGGACAGCCTGAAAATCCAGGTATAAATAGCCTTACGTTAAGAGAAAATAGGAAGATAATGACAGATTTTGACCAGAGAAGTAGAATTTAAGGAAGACTGCCTTTTCAATAGTAGGCAAGATGGATTAGAATAAGAGATTAGTCAAGGAAGCCAGTTAGAAGACTGGAGGAATCCAAGCATAATAAGGGTGGTGGCAGGAAGAACAGGAAGGAATAGAACAGACACAATTTGAAGAAAGAATAAAACAACTCAAGATTTTGAGAACCCTGGTATCACTGGACAGTCCCACTGACTGTCTGGTTTAGTGGATAAGCAGGTTAGTTTGGTCACTGACATGAAGATTGAATGATACCACTTGGAATAACTTCTCCAACCTTGCCTCAAATTTACCTTTCATAAACTTTCTGATTAATTCTACTTAATATTAACTCTCTTAGGGCCGGCCCCGTGGCACACTCGGGAGAGTGCGGCACTGGGAGCGCAGTGGCGCTCCTGCTGCGGGTTCGGATCCTATATAGGACTGGCCAGTGCGCTCACTGGCTGAGCGCAGTGCGGGTGACACCGCACCAAGGGTTGCGATCCCCTTACCGGTCACGAAAAAGCCAAAAAAAAAAAAAATATATATATATATATATATATTTATATATATATATATATATTTATTCTCTTAATATTCATATTGTTTGTATTATTCACTTGTACTTGCCCGCAAATTTGAAAAATTTTTTTCATATACATATACCCTGACTTAATTAAGTATGTTTTACCTACATAAAGTCATATACTCATACCCTACCTGCTCTTCCCTAAGACCTCCCCAGGTTTTCCTAAGGATCACTGATGACAATATCCCTACTCATGTCCTTTTCCCAGAGATTACAAATCTACGACCTCCTAGCAAAGTGCCTGGTGCACACAGGAGATATTCAATAAATATTTGCTGAATTAATAAGGAATAGGAGATCTGTAAGGGCAAATCCCTGTCATCACACATAGAAATATGGAAAGGAGGTTCTGTTTCTCCCTAGGGTAGCATTTTGGCCAGTAATACTTAGAGAAATTGTATCTTACTTGAGTTATTAACTAACATAATAACTATCAACTAAATACCCTACTGATTAAATACTGAGCTTGGGCTAAATTAGAACCTGTCGTGGTATTAAAAGAAAAAGCCCAATTTGGTTTGTATGTCTGTCTAGCTGAAAGTGGCACAATAGAACTGCTGCGTGGTTTGAGAGCAGTTGCTAAGAGTGTTTTCCTGAGAATGGCACATGTAAGCAAGACAATATCTAAAACGACGGGTGAGAGGTTCCAGGTCACCTAAATTGGCTTAGAAAAGTCCAACTGACTGTCTTGTTTAAGCTTTGGAAATGTGCCCTCAATGGTGTCTGGGTTCACAAGGAAAGCAGAATTTATGAACTGACGATCTGCCTGCTGGAGGAAAACTGATACCCAGTGGAAGAGAAGCAGCCAGACTAAGCCGGTTTTTTTGCCTTCTTTTGTTCACTCCTTCACTGTGGGTAGGGAAAAATGTCAAAGTCTTTTGTCTGTAAATCTTCCAAAGTCTTAATAAATACAAGGCAAGGAGGGAATAGACTGAAAAAAGCAAAGACAAAACCTCAATACACCAACCATCAAAAACCACAGAACACAATCTTGTTATAAAAAACAGAGTAGAGGGCACAATAGAAACTTGGGACCTTTTAGTGTTCGTTTTTCCTGATTAAATGCAGATCACATAAGGGCTCTTAATGGGAGATGAGGAGTACTGCTCCCAGTACATCTGGTCCCTGGTATTAATCTTAACTGTCTGGTGATATCAAGGCACGTGGCTTTTAGGGCAGCAAATACCTGCAATGATGACTGAGTCAGTTCTGGCTGGGCCAAATTTCAATGTCATCTCATGCTTGTGTTTATGAACTGCCAGGTGGTCCTCATTTGTAAATCTCTGAAACAAAACAGAAATGGAGATGTGAAAACAAACAAACAAACAAAACCCAATTCAGTGCCCTTTTTAAATGTCCTACCAAACATCCTGCAATAGGTTGGTCCCTGGAAAGAGGGACTGTAGAGGAAATAGAAAGGAGAAAAAATTGGAAGTGATGGAAAAGGAGAAGAGATGGATGAAAAAAGGAGCTAGAAGGCAGGAAGGAGAGGAGAGGGGGAAGACCCTGGCACCAACTGCTCTGTAATACCATGTCCAAACAAGAGAAGTGGACAGATTGTTGGAGAAGTGGGGTCCAGGCAGGAGGCTCCAAATAAAAAAAACATTAAGGCAAACTCGTAGTGAACAAAGAGAAAACAATTTTTAATAATAAAGAGAGAAGAAGGGAAAGGCTGGGCACTCATTAGTCATCACAAAAATAGGAAATTTAGAACGAATCTCTCCATGGTGAGGCTGAATTGGACTATTTTATGAAGGGGCTAACAAGGGAGATAAATTATGCAGGATTAGGAGAACCATTTAACTTCCTGGCCCCCACAGTGCTGCAGCAGGCGCCTGCGCGGCTATTTGGCTCAGAGTTTTAATGAGCCAGGACGGAACTGTAGAGGACCGAGGCCCAATGGCCAGCAATAATAACACATACCAGCCCCATTGGCCAAATGCTGTCTCCCCTCATCGGGCAGCCCGCCTCGGCTCCAACAGTCATAAAGGGGCCAGTACAATGCTGCTGGCTGTATAATGGTACAATAAAAATGCAAGCAAAAAAAGTTTTGTTTAAGGGTAGGGAGGAACCTGAAGGCAGGATGAGGGAACAGAAAAGGAGATGGTATTAGAAATTTTATTTCTTTAGGGATCTGGGTGAAAAGACAATGAAGAAAACCGGGCTAAGTCTACCCCAGTTTATGACTAAGTAAGACAGTGTTACTGGACAATAATTTATGCTTCTGCCCCTTCTTTAAAAGGGGGAGGTGAAAGGAACAGACGAACAACAGTAATTCACAAGAATAATACCCTCAAAAGTTCCTTTGAGGCTGCTGGCCATGTTCCTTTATTAAAACATGACTGCAACACATGACAGCTTGGATGGTGCACTTTTCTATAGTTCCTTTGCATCGAGTCTCTGAAACGTAGTTCTATTTGTCTTTTTGTTTCTAAAATGATGATTGGTTAGTCCCCCCTTCTTACTTTCTTCATTAAATACACACTCCCCATCAAACACTCTACTTTAAACACTATACCTCTAGCCTTTACCCCCCCAGCTCTTCTTAACTGCAAGTCAAATACACAGGAGATGGCCCGATCCTAGCTCTTTCCCAGTCAGGAAAGCAACACCAAACTGTTTTGGCTCCTTTATTTTACCTAAAAGTAGCTTTTCCCCAAAATCACTACTAAAGTCAGCTTAAGATCTAAAATCCTTCCAGGCAAGGCACTCAGGTCTGAAGGTAAAGGGAATTTTCAATTAAAAGTATGAAGAACCAAGAAGTAAGAGAGTCAAAAGAAGACTGACTCAGTGGTTTCTGATAGATCTAGTGCAAAACTGAATAAAGTGTGAGAAAATTTAGCCACGAACTGTAATTTTCTCTATTGTTGGTAAACCCCAGTGCAGTGGATTGAATTATGTCCCCCCAAAACTCCCTGAAGCTTGAATTGCGTCCCCCAAGTTTTATGTATTAGAAACTTAGCCCCCACTGTGACTGTTAAGAGGGTGGGAGATCCTATGACGGTAATTGAAAGGTGGCCTTTGAAGAGGTGATCAGATTGTAGGATCGTGAAATAGTGAATGGATTAAAAATGGTGGTCCGGGTCATGATTCTGAGGGCTTTAAAAGAAGAGAAGAGGGCCGACCCTGTGGCTCACTTGGGAGAGTGCAGCGCTGGTAGTATCCAGGCCGTGGGTTCGGATCCTACGTAGGGATGGCCAGTGTGCTCACTGGCTGAGCGTGGTGCAGACAACACTGTGCCGAGGGTTGCGATCCCCTTACCGGTCAGAAAAACAAAAACAAAAACAAAAAAAAGAAGAGAAGAGTCTGCCTTTTGCTTTCACTGCTCTTCCTGCTTCCACCATTTTGCAATGTGAGACCCCTGGATCACTGTTGCCACCACCAGATGGACTTTGGACTTCCCAGCCTCAGAAACTGTAAGCAATAAATTTCATTTTCTTTAAAATCACCCAGTTCAGTGTACTTTGTTACAGCAACACAAAACAGATTAATACACCCAGGCACTAAATTTTTCAATTACAAATTTTTCCCTAAGGAAAAAAAAGGGTGGGAGTGGGAGGAAAAGTAGAGAATAGTCTTGTTAACCAGGGTTATGATATTTGTAGATTAAACAAGTCACTGTAGAAAGTCTAGGATTGCCAAGTATTTGGTAAAAGGAAATAAGCAGAACCTAGTCTACAATGGAGAAAAAACATCATTTTAAGGAGACATGAAGAGTAGTAGTAGATCAAGCAGGGTTGTAAATGTATTGGTAATGTTATAATAATCTTTTTCATAAATATATTTATAGGTACTTCAAGGAAATTTCATATAGAAAGCTTGAAAATTTTTGTACAATGTTCTAGAAGCTAGAAGAATGACTTTTCAGCAAGAAGTCCTCTTCTACTATCAGAAAGCTAGTTTGCTCAAAAATGAGCTGGCAGAAAGATTTTAAATCTCCATCAGGTTTTGCTCTGGTTAAGATTTTCAGTATTTAAAAAGGCAACTCCCCACTCTGCTACAACTTTGCTACATAGTCATGATTTGTCTTATTTGTCCTCTAATTCTTGTTCCTCTTTGCTGCCTACCCCCCACCTCCATCCTCCTCCACATTACATTTGAGCTGTTTATTTTTCCCCAAGTCAAAAGCTGGGGCCTGAAAAGAACTGAAGATGGCTGAAGGATCCCACCCACTAACATCTTAGAGGGTTTGATAAATGCAAGCACACATATGGAAAAAATTACATCTTTACTTTCACTAAACTCTAACTGAAATTTAGCATTCTTTTTTTTTTTTCCTTTTTGTCTTTTTTACTGACCGGTAATGGGATCGCAACCCACGGTGTCGCGCCCGTACCGGGGACCGGCAACGGGATCGCAACCCTCGGTGTTGCGCCCGCACCACGCTCAGCCAGTGAGCAGGAACCGGTCTCCACGTGGGATCCAAACCCTCGGCGGGAGCGCCGCCGCACTCCCAAGCGGCACACTCTCCAGTGCGCCACCGGGCCAGCCCGAAATTTAGCATTCTAATTCACAATAGAAATCACATATATTTTCATATCACATTACAGTTATTACAAGATATCTCAAAGTAGTCTTTATATCACTACTTTGAAATTATGGTAGTTAGTTATCAGACCTATCACTAGAACTTATTTAATGCATTAATAAAGAAGCACATATATTATCAAATATTTTTTCATAGATTTTTGACTACTATTATAATTAGTCCCCTTCATAATCCCATATATTTTATTTTATGAATTAAAAAATATTACTCTTTTGAAAAGGTTTGTAGGCCTCACCACACTACCAAAGGGGGTCCATGACACCAAAAATAATTATTGCTCCCTGACTAAATAACATAGTGCACTTCAGAGGAAAAGGAGTCAAAAGGGCAGAATTTTAAGAAGTGGGGCACTGTCCTGATCTTGGCTCCAGTCAACTCTCCCTACATTTCTTTTTTTTTTTTTCAATTTTTATTTTGTCAATATACAATGTAGTTGATTATTATGGCCCATCACCGAAACCTCCCTCCCTCCTCCCTCTCCCCCCTCCCACTCAAGAATGTCCTTTCCATTTGCTTGTTGTAACAACTTCAAAAAATTGTAGTTGTTATATCTCCCCCCACCCCACATTTCTAATACAATTTTTGCACGTCTAGGGTAGGAGAGTGAGAATAAAATTTACTGACGCTTTTTGTCAAAATGAATGCAATCTGGTTATTATTTTGAATATTCTTTATATTTTCTCTCATTTATTAAGAGTTAATACTTAAGGAATTCTCTAGATCACTCTTGAATTTCTTGTTTAGAAAACCATCCCTCTGAAAGCAATTTCTCAATTAAACTATTAAGTGATAAAAATTTTAACCTTAGTAAAAATATAGATTGTCCTTCTGAATTAAAATGTGTGTGTGGGAGGGGCTCCCAAAAGGATTTCCTTTCAAAATTACTGCTCATTTATAAGTCTAGCTTCCCCATTTGTTAATACCTTAATGAGTCTTCTTTTGTTTTTTGGTTTTACCTATGACTAAGGTTTTGGCAAACGGCCACTCACTTGAAACACTTACCCTGGTTCTAGGGTAAATAATGATAATTTTCAATAAATGTGCAGATACTAATCATCTCCAAGACAGCAGAGAGCTGATATCATTCAAAATGGGAAGAATTTGAGTCATATTGGATTAGGAAGACAATTTGCATGTCTTGGGAGAGTATTTATATGGTAACACAGAAAGTTTAAAGTCTTATTTGTTTAAGTAAATGAATCAGGACACTTTCTTGGCATAAATGGGGAGAGAGAAAGCACTACATGCTAACTGGTACATTACATAGAGACCAAGATCATCTAGAGCTGCTCTATCCAATAGGGAAGCCACTAGCCACACATAGCTACTGAGCATTTGCAATGTGGCTCATCTGAATTTAAATGTACTGTAATTCAAAACACATGCTGAATTTCAAAGACAGTACAAAAAAAAGAGTAAAAAATCTCAATAATTTTTACGTTGAATACCTGTTGAAATGATACTAATCTGGATATACTGGGTTAAATAAAACATTATTAAAATGAATTTCACTTGTTTACTTTTACTTTTTAATGTGGCTACTAGAAAATTTTTAATTTATATATGGCTCACATTTGTGGTTTGCATTATATTTCTTTTGGACAGCTGTAATCAAGATAATATGCTCAAAGATCCCATGGGAATTTTAATTATGTGCCAATATTGAATCTTCCCCCCAAATCCACTTTCTCTAGATAAAGTTTACACTATATGACATTGGTTTTAAACCTGCAGCAAATTTGCCCCCCAGGGGACATTTGGCAATGTTTGGAGAAATTTTTGCTTGTGACAACTTGGGGGATGCTACTGGCCTCTAGCGAATAGAAACATGGGATACTGATAAATATATAATACACAAAACAGCCTCCCGGAGAAAGAATTATCCAACTCCAAATATCAGTTGTGTCTCTGTTGAGAAACCCTGCTTCAGAGTAAAGAGAACACAGAGAAAGAAATAAGAAAAAAAGGCTGTTTTTTAGTTTTCCTTGCCAAACTGCCAACACATGTTTTTGGACCTGAAACTTGGAAGGAAAAAAGGACAGGCAGAAAACTTCCAACTTCATTTTATAAAATGGCTGATGTACTACAGATCTGCAAATACTTAGGATTGGGAAATTAGGAAGATGGAACAGAGGGCACTGTAATTGGGAGAAGAACAGATTAAATGGGATTCTCATGCATTGCCTTGTTAGTAACAAAGCCATAATACAGAAGAAGCTAATCAAAACAATTTTGGCTACTTCTGATTTTCACTCTCTTGCGAAGAAAAAACAAATAGCAAGAAGAAAGATATTCTCACTTTAAGAAAAGTTAAGAAGCATAAAATGGAAAGTCAATCTGACTATGAGGAAGTCAATCTGAAAACTGGTATTAGTTGCAGAATGGACAGGGAAAAAACAGTTTTCTTGTCAACAACTCATCTTCCATGGGATATGGTTGGTAAAAACCCTTTCTATTTCTAGGAAGTTTCACTCTTTTTTAGAGTGGTGGGGAGGGAGGTGCTGGCCGGTTCAGGGATCTGAACCCTTGACCTTGGTGTTACTAGGAAGTTTCACTCTTACCCATCCTTCTGTAATCTGGACTCCTACCACCTAGGAAATTGACTAAATGAACATAGCTAAGTAAAGATTTTGGAATGGCCTGAAGAACAAAGATGGCGGGAATTGTACATCAGGAATAAATCTCAATGAATGAAGTCTTAAGATTTTTAACTTTTTAAAATTGAGGTATAACACAGAAAATGCATCTCAAAGTGTACATCTCAGTGAATTTTTATATAAGTATATACCTGTGTAATCACCACTCATTAAGATATGAAACATTTCAGACACCCAAAAGGCTCCCTTATACCCTTCTTTTCTTAAGCCTTTGAATGAAATAATTATATAAACAGTATAGTACTTGGCATGCAGCATGTATTCAGCTAGTTCCCTCCTCGCTCCCTTTTTTAAATCTCAAAGTAGATAGGTATTGTACTAAAAAAGTAACTTTTCTTTGCAGAATAATTCTAAACAAGTCAATGTTTAGAGATAAATTTTTCTTAATCTCATTTAGCCTAGTCTCTCAGAAGTATTTTGAAATAGCAGCACTGAACAGAACTGAAAAGAAGGCTCAGTGCGAATGAGAGCTCAGACCAAACTGAATCTAAATTTTTGGCTTTTGACTCTGAGCCAAGCACAAGCATATGGGCATTAGGAATGTATCAGTTTCAAGCTAAATCCTTGGTAAAGTGTTGTGACCAATGAAATTTCTGTGCAATATGCACTCAAGTCCTAGCCAGATTCATTCCTGAAATGTTGTCTTTGGCCACAACAGCTTGTTTCTGTGGGGATTCACCTCACATTTTAAAATGCTCATATTCTGACCTATGACAAATTCACATCCCTTTCCTTGTTTTAGAAGAGTAGACTGGGAGAAGAAAACAATCAGAACTCTTTACTTATTAGGAAATGAGCCCTGAATGTCTCAACTATCAAGGAACAATACAAGGAATTGAGTTTACATTTGTGATAGTCTGCAAAGTCATTTATGCTGAAACCTAACTATCACTTTCTCCAAAGTTTCTGGGTTTGGCAGCACTTCACGGACAGAACAGCTTTCTTTTATTACAGTATCTATACTTGGGCATATATATTTTTTTTTTTTAAAGATGACCGGTAAGGGGATCTTAACCCTTGACTTGGTGTTGTCAGCACCACGCTCACCCAGTGAGCTAACCGGCCATCCCTATATGGGATCCGAACCCGGGGCCTTGGTGTTATCAGCACCGCACTCTCCCGAGTGAGCCACGGGCCGGCCCTACTTGGGCATATTTTGATGAAAGAAAATAGTATGAAAAAGCCACAGAAAAACTGAGAAACTTTGGTGGACAAGCTCCAGAATATAGTGATATCGGTATTGAGCAGGTAGTAGAGACAATAACTGATCTGTTTTTGAACACTATTTAATCATTTCAATTGATCACATATTCTGAAAGAAGAAACTGAGAAATTTGCAACAGTCTTGACAAGGCTTCTCACCCTCACTGCAGTACTTCTGTTCCCAATGGAAGACATCACTTAAGTTTGGGAAAATTGGGAAAGGGAAAAGAAAGGAAGGGATTAAATATACACATATACATATCTCAAAGCCAACATAACTTTCATTTCTACCTTAGTCAATCCTAGGCTCCTGCTCTCTACTTCAAGATGTTGCTGTTTACTAAATGAGTCACACATCCTACTTTGAATGCTTCATGGTTCTTGAATGAATCATTTCAAAGTACTGGACTGTTCAACAAATAAATACAACCACAGCAGCAGCAGTAGGTCATATGCTGCATGTGTGAGCAAGGTAATTTATAGAGAAAAAATAAGAACAGGAAACTTCTTCCCAAAATACTCTAAGAAAAAATGTCAGGAGAACGAAGGAGGACAAACTAAAGAGAGGGGGAAAACCACCAAATTGTACCTAGGGTAAATTCATTTGTGTATGGGTTGAAGAATTTCCTGTTTTGGAAAGACTGAATATTTTAAAGAGAAGATTCTGACAGCTAACCAAATTAGTCCATTATATAGAAAAAGGAATTGTGAGAACAGAGACATTATCTGATAGTTGGTCTAGCCTTCATGCTATTGCTAAAATGTAAGCTCCCAAAGAGAAAAGATCTCTTCATTTGTTTGTGGACATATCACAAGCACCTAGAACAATATCTGTACATAGGAGATACTTAAAAAATATTGTTGAATAAATGACAACTAGCACATCTCACTGAAGTGCTACAAAGCATTGCCAACCTACAAAACTCTTGCCCATGTGTACAATGGTGGGAGAATTTTCATCATCCATATCCAAAAGGATAATTAATCTCTTAAATACCAGTTCTTCCCTATGCAACCAGAGACCAGGCCCAGGAAGGACCAAGAATACCCTAATGTGAGGAGATTAGAATAAGACACAAACAGAATTTCAAAAATTAAGACATCAGGAAAAGGACAAAATAGCAGCAAGGGGGATATAAATCATTAGGAAGAATTTCTTGACTCTGGGGGTGGTGTAGGGTTTTAAATCATCGCCAAAGGAGTTTTTTCTTTTTTAAAATTTGTCAAGAAGATTTTAAAGAAATGTAAAATGAATTACCTTTCTGGTCCTCTTGTATTTTTGACTTTATTTTCTCCTGTTCTTCCACTAACACTTTCTATCCTTTCTCTGACTTGTAATGTCTACTTGTTTTCAATTTTGTGCCTCCACACATGTCCCCCTATTCCTTGACATGCCTTCCTCTCTCCCTTGTTAATCCAAATCCTACCATTTTTCAAGTCCTAGCTGAAATCCAATAGGTTTTTTGAAAGCTTTTACTCCAATCTCTAGTGGTCTATATTTCCTAAGCTTGAACAGTACTCAAATAGTTTGCACCATGTACTTTAGAATCTTAGTCTATATGGTCTCAAAGTTTTATCTTTTTAAAGTAGACTGTAAACCACCAGAGGGTAAAAATGTATCTTACATTTATTCTTTATCCTCCCTACTTGCCCCATCTCACTTCAGTGATTGGTAATAACGTTTTACATAGTGGTATGAGAATAACTTGAAAAACTTTATCACTCCTGGATTCTAAGATCTTCACAGGGCACACTTTCTGAAAAATATGACGGCTTTCCATCTGTTTCCAAATAAATTCCATTATACAAATAAGTGAGAATTAGTGTATCCTCTCCGCTACTTTGTTTGGCACCAGATTCCCTCTATTACAGAAAGGCATTAAGACAATTTCAGTATGCTAGAGTTATTCTGCTGTTGTATGAAAGGACACTGGTGCCATGTCTTTGTGGGTCAATTCACTTTCTTAGAATATCTGACTTCATTACTGAATTTTATTTTATTACCAACTAAAATGCCTTGTGCAAAAAATGTCAATTTATTAATAGCACTCTTTTAAGTTCCTTCTTCACTGCCCAAACCACTAGTGGTAATTTTAACCACATTCTTTTCAGCATTTTTTTTTTAAAGGATTCCATTACTCAAATTTTATAGGTGGAATATTAGCATCCCACAGATCCAAGCAGTGTCAAGAACTGGATTCCTCCTTTAATAAAGGATATCCTGGGGTATCTGACAACAGGAAAGGTATGTTACAACCAGGTCAACAAGTCAGTGAGAGACCAGAAAAAGAATATTAAAGCCATAGTCAACACTGAGTTGTTGGGTCATCATTATGATCTGAGATTAATATGAATGCAATTATTCTATACCATACAGACCAATGGTATAACTATTCCTCTAAGTAGTATAAGTTCTAAGCACTCAGCCATACCTCACTACTCATTTCTATTTTGGTTCTTGATTCCTCCTCTTGTTTATAACAAATGTGAAAAGTCATGAACCTTATGGATGGTGTCTTGTGCCAAGTAAGCTGCAAGGGCCCAATAAATCACAGCAGAAAGGAAACTGAGCTTCAAAGGTCATATAGGTCAACTCCAACAGGGATTGGACAGTGTAGGAAAGAGGATGGTAAATATAACTTCTTGTCAGTTTAGGTTGGAAAAGCTTAGATTTTTTGTTTTTAAATGATGCTTATTATTTGATGGGATTGAGAAATATAATCTTACAGAGGTTTAAATGTACTGAGCCACAGTCCTGGTCACCTCAACTTCTGCTACGTAATTCCCAAGTACCACAGTAAAACAGTAAGCATAATTCTTTTCTCTTCTCTCTCTTTTCTGCTGGTGCCTTGATTGGAATCTCTTTCTTCTTTTTTTTTTTTGTCTTTTTCCGTGTCCGGCAACGGATCGCAACCCTCAGTGTCGCCCCCGTACCGGACCGGGACCGGCAATGGGATCGCAGCCCTCGGTGTTGCTCCCGCGCCTCGCTCAGCCAGTGAGCGGGAACCGGTCTGTATGTGGGATCCGAACCCTCGGCGGGAGCGCCGCCGCGCTTCCCAAGCGGCGCACTATAGCAGTGCGCCACCAGACCCGCCCCTCTCTTTCTTCTTAATAGTATTCCCTTATGACTTTTTTTCAGTAAGGCCATAAACTAAATTCTGTGTCCAATGACTTTAAAACTGGAAATCTGTATGGGTTATCAGACCTCTGGTCCTGAAAATTGATGGTTATCAGATAATGCCTTGCATAATTGGATTGCTGTGGGGGGAGGAGGGGTAGTGAGACAAAGGAAGGGAAGAGGCAATAGGTTTGAGGAAGACACTACTGGTTTCTTAACATAACCCCCATTTTCAGCCTTTCTCCCTTGCTTACCTCCCACTCATCTTCCCCACCTCCCATGCTGCTAGGATTAAACCTGTCACACAGTTTAGGCCAATGAGACACAGAAATCCACTGGGGGTGCTGTAGAGGATAGTCCTTCTTGGAAAACTCTTGCCTCCTTAAGGGAAAGCTAGAAGAGGAGAGTTCCTGGTGCTACCCTTTCTTTCTTTCTCATCCTCTGATAGTGAGGCAACAGGCATGAGAATTAAAAGGTAAAAGCTAAAAATAGTGCAGTGGAGAGGTAGAAAGAATCTAGGTCTTTGACAAACTTGCTTAGCTGCTGAAACAGTCCTAATTATGTACTTCTTGTGTTACAAGTGTTTATACAATTTTAAACTACTGTTGGGTACTTGCAGCTGAAACCATTCCTAATCAATACATGATGATTTTCTATTCTTCATTTTCTATATAAAGAACGGGGAAATGGAATACACAAGAAAGTATCTTATTCTATATCTTTATGAACATTTATCAGTTGTACCCTAATGCAGAATTCCATTTTCACTTTCATATAGTATACCAAATAAATTACTCTATCTCCACCACCTATTGCCCCAAGTTTCCTTAGAAATAATAGCTATACACTGGGCATTTGGGAAGAACAAAAGGTTACAGAGAGGCAACTTATGATGCTGCCCTTGAAAATGAGGCAGTTGAAGATCACTCTTCACTAAAGAATGGAGTTTTAGGTTGGAGTCACATCTTTTCTTAGGCCTAGCTGCCCCTTTTCCTCAATACCTAATGTCTGGCTCTTTATTAAACTCCAGAGTGCTCTTGGGAATGATATTTAAGAATTAACAAGGGCAGATCCATTATCTTTTCTTAGATGGCAGCTACTTACTTGGATGGATTAAATGCTCAACAAACTTTAATGGACCAGTGCCCAGGAGCAAAAAATTCCCAGCAGCAATTCAGCAGAGCCTGGGCCTGTGTCAGTTACATGGCTAATTGCTTTCTCCATAGCTTTTCCCTACTGATAGACCTTTCAGTATTCTACTTCCCAGATAAAGCCACTTAGTTGGGGTACTATTAAAATATCCAAAGGGGGGCTGGCCCCATGGCTCACTCGGGAGAGTGTGGCGCTGATAGCGCCGAGGCCGCGGGTTTGGATCCTATATAGGGATGGCCGGTGCGCTCACTGGCTGAGCGTGGTACAGATAACACCGAGCCAGAGGTTATGATCCCATTACCGGTCAAAAAAAAAAAAAAAAAAAAAAAAAAAAACCCAAAGGGATAACTTTAGTTCTTAACAAAGCACAGAAAGTTGCTTCTTTAATCAAAATAATTATCACACAGTCCTATTAACTTCTTGTTGACATTACACATTTATATTATTCAATCTCATCTCTCTTCCCAAATTCTTATTAGGATATTATGAGGTGCAGTGTCCTTGAAAAACATATAAAATACTTTTATCTTCTAATTTGCTACACAGTAAGTGTTGCAATCCCTGGATCTCACAAATGATGAAAAGTGTAGACCTTAACCATTAAGGTTAGGAAAATCTATTACACTGTGTTTTGGCCTAAGCTGCTGAAAATTTCTTCATGGAAAAACAATACTGCAAATACTTCTTGATGATACAGGAGTTATTCTGTTCGTTTGTTTTGTGTTGGCAGCTGGCCAGGTTCTGGGATCTGAGCCCTTGACTTTGGTGTTATCAGCACCATGCTCTCCCAAGTGAGCTAACTGGCCAACCCCAATACAGGAATTTTTTCTTGCTTACAATGAGCTAAGTGGAGTATATAAGAATCAGTACAGGCCAGCCCGGTGGCGCACTGCTACAGTGCACCGCTTGGGAGCATGGCGGCACTCCCGCCGAGGGTTCGGATCCCACATACAGACCGGCCGCTCACTGGCTGAGCGAGGTGCGGGCGCAACACCGAGGGTTGCGATCCCGTTGCCGGTCCCGGTCCGGTACGGGCGCGACACTGAGGGTTGCGATCCGTTGCCAGTCACGAAAAAAAGACAAAAAAAAAGAATCAGTACAGAGCCTACAATAACCAAAACTCTGTCTTAAGCTTTAAGGGCTTATACAATTTAGTACTGTAAGTCAAGCCAAAAGAAAATATAAAGCTGGATGAGAGGGAGTGTGAGAGTGTGCAAGTGTGTGTGACAGAGAGAGAGAGAGAGAGAGAGAGAGATTTCAGTTTCTAAAACAATGCTTAGATGGTTGGCGCAAGTTCACAGGGAGATTACACACACAAACACGCACATTAAAATAATTCCAAAATGCAGCAATAAGCTTTTGTTTTAAATAAGCTATCAAAGCTTAAGTGCTCAGAGACTCAGTAACCACAGAAGAGGTTACAGGCAGGTAAAAAAAGAAAGGCACAAACAGTTTGGCAGGTCTCGAATGAAACAGAAGCTGGTTGTGTCCTCTGATTCTGCCTTGCCACCTTAATTTAATGCAGGAAAAAAATTCTCACTCTGATTTGCTGACATATTCAGCTATTTGATTATCTTTGTGTCTAGCCTGGAAAGTTTTGATGAACTATCTTTATTTTATAAAACCAGGCAAATGAGAAACCCCTTCAATTTTGGTTATAAGAGATACTTTTATTTTTATTTTATTATTATTATTATTTTTCCCTTTTTTGTCTTTTTTCGTGTCCGGCAACGGATCGCAACCCTCAGTGTTGCGCCCGTACCGGGCCCGGCAATGGGATCGCAACCCTCAGTGTTGCACCCGCACCTCGCTCAGCCAGTGAGCGGGAACCGGTCTGTATGTGGGATCCGAACCCTCGGCAGGAGCGCCGCCGCGCTCTCAAGCGGCGCACTGTAGCAGTGCGACACTGGGCCGGCCCATAAGAGATACTTTTAGAATGCTGGCCACTGACTAAGGTCTACATTCAAAGAAGACAGACAGGCAGGGAAAAAGAATGGAATCTATGCTGCCTAACAGTAATACTTATCCACATATTTCTGGACAGTCACAGTGATCCAACACAACAGGGCATCAGCAGCTGGGGAGACTGTCCTGCTCTAGTCTCATCTGCTGCTCTCCATCACAGTTTGCGCTTTGTCAATATGAAGCTGCCTGCACTTCTGTACATGTCACGCTGTTTCAATCTTTTGCATCTGCTGTTCTCTTACGTGCAGAATGATCTTCTCTACCTTCTGTCTGGCAAACTTCTATTTATCTTTCAAAACCTGTTAAAGCATCATTTCCTCCATGAAGTCTTCCCTGATGTCTACCACACCTCTTAGTACTAGCAAATACTTATTACATTTATCATATTACAATGTAATTACATTGTTATATGTCTGACTCCCCTACAAGACAGTGCATACTTTGATGTTTTAAACATCTTTCTGTCACTAGTACCCAGCACGGTATTTAGCACATTACAGATGTTCAAATATTTCTTACTGAACTGAACCCACAAAGGCTAATGAAGGTCTGACTAAATTGAGAAAATTATTCATGGGTTAGTTTCTGGAAACCTGTCCCCAGGCTTCCTCAAGGTTGGATACACCTGGCAGAGTACAGAAAGCATAAAATCAATGCCTTGATTTTATTCTTACAATGGTTGCTTTGAATGCACTAAGTCTCTCACCAGAGACATTTGTGAAAACCCATATTCAATTTTTGACTGTGGTCTACAATAACAAATTGTTCCAATTATGTAGAACCTCCCACCCTATTATGTCAGAATGTAGACAAACCAGGAGGTGCTAATGGGATCCTATTAACCTTCACATCACATTACAACAGCCTAATCTGTTGGGGAAGAAAGGAGAGAAAGGATAAATACGAAGACCATTAAATATACTGATGGGTGTCAGGGAGGAACTAAGACTCTGGAACTCCTACTCCTTGCTATAGCAAATTGCGGATTTCAACCACAGTGTGGTAGGCTGACAATGGCTCCTGTATTACTTTGCTAGAGCTGCCCTGACAAAGTACCAGGTGGCTTACACAACAGAATTTTATTATCTCACAATTCTGGAGGCCAGAAGTCTGAAATCAAGGTGTTAGCAGGGTTGGTTCCTTCTGACAGATATAAGGGAGAATCCATTTCATGTCTCTCTCCTAGCTTTTGGTGGTCTGCTGGCAATCTTTGGCATTCCTTGGCTTGTGGCAGCATAAATCCAATCTTTACACGGTGTTCTCCCCGTATGCATGTCTGTGTCCAATTTCCTCTTTTTATAAGGATTAGGGGCCCACCCTACTACAGTATCACCTCATATTAACTAATTATACCAACAATGACCCTATTTCTAAATCGAGTTACATTCTAAGGTATTTGGGGTTAGGATTTCACCATATAAAATTTTTAGAGACACAATTCAATCCATAACAGCTCCCAAAGATATGTCCATGTTCTAATTTCTAGAACCTGTGAATGTTACCTTATATGTTGATTAAGTTAAGGATCTTGAGATGAGGGGCTTATCCTGAATTGTCCATGTGGGCCCTCAATGCCATCACTTCTAAGTGTCCTTATAAGAGAGTGGCAAAGGGAGATCAGACACATATACAGAGGAAAAAGCAATATGAAGACAGGAGTAAAGATAGGAGTGTTGTGGCTACAAACCAAGAAATGCTGGCAGCCATCAGAAGCAGGAAGAGGCAAGGAAAGGATTCTCCAGGAGAGCCTCTTCAGGAGGATAAGGCCCTGGTCCACACCTTGATTTCAGACTTCTAGCCTCCCAAACTGTGAGAGAACAAATTTCTGTTGTTTTAAGCCACTAGTTTGTGGTAATCTTTTAGCCCTTCTACAGGAAACTAATATACATATAATCTTTTCATAATCTAAACATAACTATCTCCATTCTAAGGGCAGCAGAGGAATAGGCAGATAAAAGACAACAGATGACACTTCAATTCCAAGCAATTATACCTACAACAATAAAATCCTCACCTGTCTGCTCCTGAGAACAAACATCATTTAATAGGAACCAGGTAATCAGCATTGCATCTGACATCATTTATCAATGATCTCACCTACAGGAGTTCATGAGAGGAATCTTCCCACCACCCACCAACTTCCTTTTCCCTACCACAAACCAGATATTCTGAAATAACAGAGGGTCATATAGGTTATATCTATCTCCAAATTGGTTCTATTTTAAGGAACCCTTAGTAGGATTTTGAACTCCATGGGGTCAGATGTGTTGTTGAATGGCCTGTGTGATTCTTATCTTGTATCCATATATGCAGTCCTTAATTACCTGACTTTTCTAATTGTATGAAATTTCACTTAAAGGAATTTGATGCCCCTTCTCTTTATTCATCCCTGAAATACTACTTCGGTGAAATAGGTAAACTAAGTTACAATACTGGGTGTGAGTGAGCACAGGAGGAACTGAGGAGACTAATTATAACTGTGAGTGCTCTATTAGAATTGTTTGAGTGATCAAACAGGCAGCTCAGTTCACAACTCAGATGCACTTCTTAGGCCTTTAGTCTACTCTTTTCTCCTGACTCCCTACCACTACTACATATTTGATTTTCAAGTAAAACATCTCAAATGTTTTAGCACAGTAGGACCTAGAAAAATAGGGTAATAATTATAGGGTCCATGATTAGTAATTAGTGGGAGGTTTTGTGACTGTGGGAGAGTCACAGTTTTGTAGGAAAAGAAACAAGACATTCTGCATTTAGGCTCAGTAGACTGAGGAAGAGGACCATTGAAGCAAGAAGACTAGAGAAAAAAGAAAAAACAAAAATGTAAATCCCATTCATCTTTTCACTATTTATAGGATTAGAGAACTGTTAAAGGTAAGACTTATGATTTATAAGAGAATCATAAATCATACTAATCTTTTTCACTATTTGCAGGATCAGAGAGCTTCTACTGGTTACAAAAAGGTTGAAGTTAATTGTAGGAAGTGATAAGTTCCCTGAAGACAGGGACCATGTCCATTTTACTTAATGTTGTATTCCTAGAGGATAATACAATGCCTAGTATACAAGCAACACTCAAAAATACCTGTTAAGTGAACAATAAGATTTTTTTTTCTGTCCCACTGGGACTTGCTTTGAAGGAAAATAAAGCCTTAATCAGAACCTTAACAAATTCTACACCCACAGGTATCATACCCCAAAATGGATTAAGATAGGATATCAATTTCCTACGGTAAGTTCAATGAACTTTATATGACAGCTAGCAAACAAACTTGCTTCCTTCTGCTTTAAAGCTTTTGGGGAGTCAGTGGAAATGACTGAAACAAAATGTACCTTGTATAAAGAACAATACAGTAACCAATTTAGGAACCATCAGTTTTTCCATCAGGAGCTCTCCTCACAATTTGATGAGAGTAAGAACATAGAGACTCCAACTCATTCATGTACAATGTAACATCAATATCAGAAAAGCTGAAAAGGAGCTTCTTTTCTAAGATGAAGAAGAAGGGAACCAGGAAAGCCTACACTGGATAATTCTACTCTTCTTAATGATGCTCTGATACAGGTTAAGACAGTGTTTTTCAAACTGGGACATGATCTATTAGTGGGTAATAAAATCAATTTAGTGGTTTGTAAACAGCATTGAAAAAAAGAGAAAAATAACCCGGACTGAAATACCAGAACAACAACAACAACAAAACCAGAGCACATCATATTAGGTAAGGATAAATACTATTATATGGCTCTCTAATTTGTATTATACAAACATGTGTTTTAAGTTGCAATGTAAAAGGTATTTCCTGCTTTGGTTCACAAACCAAAAAAGGATTGAGATTCTGATTTCTGGTCCCACATATACGGTGCTTGTAAGCCATCACCCCATCCTAACAACAAATAAAAAGCTGAACAAACAACTGAAAAATCAACAACTCTTCTTAGTTCTATCAGAGAAGTGAGGTCACAGGACAAACTGCTGCCCCCAAAACTGCCAGATACAGAGAATCACAACTTACAGGTACAGAAACCCACAAGCTAAAACCACGGTGAGAACCAGTGGCAGGATAGGAAGACCTGACTGTAATTGATGAACTCAGAAGCTTAGTGCAGACAAGTCTGAGAGTTAAAAACTCCAGGAGGACCCAGTCATAGGGGAGCCCCCACACTTCTCTGAGTTTTACCTCCAGGAGCTTTACTAAGTTCATATAGTTGGCAGGATAGGAAGACCTGACTGTAATTGATGAACTCAGAAGCTTAGTGCAGACAAGTCTGAGAGTTAAAAACTCCAGGAGGACCCAGTTATAGGGGAGCCCCCACACTTCTCTGAGTTTTACCTCCAGGAGCTTTACTAAGTTCATATAGTAAATATCAAAGAAAAATTCCCTAATGCTTCTGGTGGGGGGAGGGTAAAAGTACAGCAGTCCCCCCTTATCTGTGATTTCACTTTCCAGGGTTTCAATTACCTGCAGTCAACTGTGGTTTGAAAATAGGTGAACACTGTAAAATAAGAGATTTTGAGAGAGAGAGAAAGAGCCCATATTCACATAACTTTTATTATGGTATATTATTATAATTGTTCTATTTTATTATTAGTTATTATTAACTTCTTACTGTTCCTAATTTGTAAATTAAACTGTATCATAGATATGTAGTATGGTAAAAAACACAGTATAAAAAGGGTTCAGTAGTATCTGCAGTTTCAGGCATCCACTGGGGGTCCTGAAATGTATCCCTGGGGAATAAATGGGGACTACTGTAATCATTGTGAAGTACAACAGAACATTATGTTCTTCTTAACAAGACCTGCCCTCAGGAAAAACTACTTTACCTGAGTCTGACTGTTGGGGTTTTATCAGAGACTAACTGAACTGGGAGAATGGTAATACCCAACTCCAGCCTGCTCTAGCCATCCTGTCCCATCTAAGGGGGGAAAAGAAAACAAAACTGAGAAGCACTGGTGAAGTTCATAGTCCAGGGTTACAAGTTCACCAAAAGACTGAGACCTAATCATAGAACAAAAGAACACTTCCCTACCTCACCACTACATTACTAAAAGCTTATTTACTGTGGTTCCTTTTACCCACTGTGCATCATGTCTACCTTTCAACAAAAAATTACAAGGCATACTTAGAGGCAAAAGAACACATTTTGAAGAGACTAAACAAGCATCAGAACCAGAGTCAGATATGAAAGGAAAGTTGGAATTATCAGACCTGAAATTTTTAAAAACTGTTATTAACATGCTAAGGGCTTTAATGGAAAAAGTAGGAACATGCAAAAACAGATGGATACTGTAAGAAGAGAAATTCTAAGAAGGAATGAAAAAAAATGCTAGAGATCAAAAATACTGTAACAGAATTGAAAATGCCTGCGATGGACTCAATAGTAGATTGGACATGGCTGAATAAAGAATCACTGAGCTTGAGGATATGACAACAGAAACTTCTAAAACAGAACAGCAAAGAGAAAAAAGACAAAAAACCCAAAAACCAAAGAACAAAAACCCATAACAGAATATCCAAGAAGTGTGAGACAATTACAAAGACATAATATACATATAATGGGAATACCAGAAGGAGAAGAATGAAAAAGGAACAGAAGCAATATTTCAAGCAATGACTAAGAATTGCTCCCAAATTAATGTTAGACACCGAACCACAGATCCAGAAAGCTCCAAACCACAGATTCAGAAAGCTCAGAGAATGCCAAAATGGATAAATGCTCCCCAAAACAACACTTCAGCATATCCACTCAAACTTTGTAAAGTCAAAGATAAAGAAAAAAAAAAAAATCTCAAAAGAAGCCAGAGGGAAAAACTCTTTATCTACAGTGGAGCAAAAACAAGAATTACATCTGACTTCTCCTTAGAAACTATGCAAGCAAGAGGAGAGTGTAGTGAAATATTTAAAATCCCACCAACCTAGAATTCTGTATCCTGTGAAATTATCCTACAAAAGTAAAGGAAAAATAAAGACTTTCTCACACAAATAAAAATTCAGGGAATTTATTGCATCTGTAGATTTGCCTTGCCAAAAATGTTAAAAGAAGTTCTTCTGAGAGAGGGAAAATGATACAGGTCAGAAATATGCATCTACATAAAGAAGAAGAGCATCAGAGAAGGAATAAGTGAAGGTAATCATTCATAATTGATCTGACAGATAAGTTTGTTCAAAATAATAAAAGCAACAATGTGTTTGATTATGTATGCTTATGAATATATATATGCTTATGTATAAGTGAAATGAATGATAGCAACAATACAAGGGATGGGAGAGAGGAATTAGGAATATATTGTTATTATAGGGTACTTGCACTACACGTGAACTGGCATAATGTTATTTGAAAGGGGACTTGGATTACTTGTAAATGTATATTGCGAACTCTATGAAAACCATTAAAAAAAGTAAAAAAAAAAAAGAAATATAATTGATATGCTAAGAAAGGAGAAAAAAGGCAATCATACTAAATGCTCAATTAAAGCTAAAAAAGTCAGAAAAGGTGTGGAAGACAAAACAAGGAACAAAGAACAGGGGCAAGAAAAACACCACAGTAACAAACATGGTAGATGCTATTCTAAATATATCAACAATCACTCAAAACATCTCTGGTTTAAATTCCCCAATTAAAAGACAGACGGTCAGAGCAGATAAAAAAATAAGACCCAACTTTATGTTACATACAAGAACTACCCACTTTAAATATAAAAACACATATAGATTAAAAGTAAAGGGATGAATCCCTATACTGGCCAGCAGCCAAAAAAAAAAAAAGTAAAGAGATGAAGAAAGATACACTATACTAAAACTAATTTTATTCATTTTTTATTTTGCAGCTAGATGGCATGAGGAAAATTAATTTTTAAAAAGCAAGAGTAGGGCCGGCCCGGTGGCGCACTGCTACAGTGCGCCGCTTGGGAAGCGCGGCAGCACTCCGGCCGAGGGTTCGGATCCCACATACGGACCGGCTGCTCACTGGCTGAGCGAGGTGCGGGAGCGACGCCGAGGGTTGCGATCCCGTAGCCGGTCCCGATCCAGTACAGGCGTGACACTGAGGGTTGCGATCCGTTGCCGGTCACGAAAAAACACAAAAAGGAAAAAAAAGAAAAAAAGCAAGAGTAGCTATATTAATTTCAGACACAGCAGACTTCAGAGCAAGAAAAAATATCAGGGATAAAGAGGGGCATTACATAACGACAAAATGGTTAATACTCCAAGAAGACATAATAATCCTTAATGTGTACTTCCCTTAACAATAGAGCATCAAAATATGTGAGGCAAAGACTGAGAGAATTGCAAGGAGAAACAGATGAATCAACTATTATAGTTGGAGACTTTACCATCCCTTTATCAGAAATGGACATATCCAGGGCCGGCCCGTGGCTCACTCGGGAGAGTGTGGTGCTGATAACACCAAGGCCACGGGTTCAGATCCCATATAGGGATGGCCGGTTAGCTCACTGGGTAAGCATGGTGCTGACAACACCAAGTCAAGGGTTAAGATCCCCTTACCGGTCATCTTTTTTAAAAAAAAAAAAAAAAAGAAAAAAAGAAATGGACATATCCAGTGGTAGAAAATCAGTAAGGACACAGTTGAACTCAACAGTGCCATTAATCCACTAGATATAATTAACATCTATAGGCTACTTCATCCAACAATAGCAGATTATACATTCTTCTCAAACTCACATTGAACCAGATAAGATCACATTCTGGGCCATATAACATACCTTAACAAATTTTAAGAAATTTAAATCATACAATGTCTGCTCTCAGGCCTCAATGGAATTGAACTAGAAATCAGTAATAGAAAGATAGCTGGGAAATCTGAAATACACAGAGACTAAACCCGCTTCTATATAACGTATGGGTCAAAGAAGAAATCTCCAGAGAAATTAAAAAATATTTTTAAATAAGTGAAAACACAACTTATCAAAATTTGTGGGATGTAGCAAAAGCAATGACTAGAGGGAAATTTATAGCATTGGACACATATGGGAGGATACTTTAAAAAGTTGAAAAAAATTCATATTATCTTTTGATTCTATTTTTCCATGAACTTTTTGAAGTACCCTCTTAGAAAAGAAAGGTCCAAAATCAATAATCCAAGCTTCCACCTTAGAAAACTAAGGGGATAAGGGCAAATTAAATCCAAAGTAAGCAGAAGAAAATAAATAATAAAAATTAGAGCAGAAATCAATAAAATTGAAAATGGGAAATTAATAGAAAACCAACAAAATCAAAAAGTGATTCTTTGAAAAGATTAGTAAAATCAATAGGCCTCCAGCTAGGCTAAGAAAAAAAGAAAGAAGACACAAATTACTAACATCGAAAATGAAAGAGGGGACATCATTACAGATCCATGGACGTTAAAAGGATAATAAAGGAATATTATGAACAATTCTATGCTCACAAATTTGATAACCTACATGAAATGGACCAATTCTTTGAAAGACACAATCTGTCAAAACCCATACAAGAAGAAATAGGCAATGTGAAATTGAATAAATAATTAATAACCTTCAAAAACAGAAAGCACCAGGCCCAGAGTGTTCACTGGTGAATTCCACCAAATATTTAAGAAATTAGACCAATTCTCTACATTCTCTTCCAGAAGACAAAAGCAGAGGGAATACTTCCTAACTTATTCCATGAGGCCAAAATTATCTTAATACCAAAAACAGATGAAGACATTACAAGAAAAGAAAATTACAGATTAATATCTCTTATGAACATAGAAGCAAAAATGCTCAACAAAACATTAACAAATCTAATCCAACACTGTATAAAAAGAATTACACTCCATGACCAAGTGGGATTTATCCCAGGTATGCAAGGCTGATTCAATATTTGAAAATAAATTAGTGGCCCCGTGGCGCACTCGGGAGGGTGCAGCGCTGGGAGCGCAGTGGCGCTCCCGCCACGGGTACGGATCTTATATAGGACTGGCCGGTGCGCTCACTGGCTGAGCGCGGTGTGGGCGACACCATGCTAGGGGTTGTGATCCCCTTACCGGTCACAAAAAAAAAAAAAAAAAAAAAAACCAATAAATTAGTGTAATCCATCACATGAACAGGCTAAAGAAGTAAATTCACATAATCATATGAATAAATGCAAAAAAATCATGTGACAAAAATCCAATACCCATGCATGATAAAAATTCTTAGTAGACAAGGAACAGAAAGGAACTTCCTTAACTTGATAAAGAATATCAACAATCCAAAGCTAACCTTATACTTAAATGTTGAGAAACCCGATACTTTCTTGCTAAAATCACAAACAAGGCAAGATGTCCCCTCTCACACTGCTTTTCAACATCATTATTGGAAATTCTTGTAATACAATGAGAAGGAAATAAAAGGTATAACATATCAGGAAAGAAGAAATAAAACTGTCTTTGCTTGCAAATGACATAATTGTCTATGTAGAAAGCCCAAAAGAATCAACAACAAAGAATTCCTAGAACTAATCGGTAATATAGAACAAGGTTATTATACAAAAGTCAATCGCTTTCCTAAATACCAGCAATGAACAAATGGAACTTGAAATTAAAACATATTATCATTTATTAGCATCCCCTAAAATGAAATGCTTAGGTATAAATCTAACAAAACATACACAAGATCTGTATGAGGAGAACTACAAAACTCTGATTAAAGATATCAAATAACTAAATAAATGGATAGATATTCTATGTTCATGGATAGGAAGACAATATTGTTAAGATGTGAGTTCTTCACAACTTGGTCTATAGATTCAACACAATACCAAGCAAAATCCAAGCAAGTTATCTAGTGGATATCGACAAACTGATTCTAAAGTTTACACAGAGAGGTAAAAGACCCAGAATAGCCAACTGGATATTAAAGGAGAAGAACAAAGTTAGAGGATTGACACTACCTGACTTTAAGACTTATTGTAAATCTCCAGTAATCAAGTCAGAGTGGTACTGGTGAAGGAACAGACAAATAGATCAATGGAACAGAATAGAGAGCCCAGAAATAGATCCACATAAATACAGTCAACTGATCTTTGACAAAAAGTAAAGGCAATACAATGGGGCAAAGACAGTCTTTTCAACAAATGGTGCTGGAACAACTGAATATCCACATGCAAAAAAGTGAATCTAGACCCAGACCTTACACACTTCACAAAAATTAACTCAACAACAATGACAAAAATAATAAAAGAAAGAGAAAGAAACCCCCCCCCACACACAGAAAAAGCAAACAAAATTAACTCAAAATGGATCATAGACCTAAATATAAAATGCAAAACTATAAAACTAACATTGGTAATAACATAGGAAAAAAAGTTAGATGACCTTGGGTATAGTGATGACTTTTTAGATACAACACTAAGGGCATGATCCATGAAAAAATAATTGATAAGCTGAACTTCATTAAAATAAAAAAAACTTCTGCTGTGAAAAAGACAATGTCAAGAGAATGTGAAGACCAGCCACAGACTGGGAGAAAATATTTGCAAAAGACACATCTGATAAAGGATTGTTATGCAAAATATACAAAGAACTCTTAAAACTCAACAATGAGAAAACAAACAACCCAACTAAAAAATTGGCAAATGACCTGATCAGACACTTCACCAAAGAAAATACACAGATGGCAAACAAGCACATGAAAAGATGCTCAACATCATATGTTATCGGAGAAACTCAAATTGAAACCACAATAAGGTACCACTACACACCTAGTAGAATGGCCAAAATCCAAAACACTGACATTACCAAATGCTGACAAGGATGTCAAGCAACAGGAGCTCTCATGCATTGCTGGTGGAAATGCAAAATGGTACAGCCACTTTGGAAGACAGATTGACAGTTTCTTTTTTTTTTTTTTTCCTTTTTGTCTTTTTTACTGACTGGTAACGGGATCGCAACCCTCGGTGTTGCGCCCGCACCGCGCTCAGCCAGTGAGAGGGAACCGGTCTCCACATGGGATCCGAACCCTCGGTGGGAGTGCCACTGCGCTCCCAAGCGGCGCACTCTCCAGTGCGCCACCGGGCCGGCCCCAGATTGACAGTTTCTTACAAAACTAAACATACCCTTACCAAGTGATCCAGCAATCATGCTCTTTGATATTTACCCAAATGCCTGCACATGGATGCTTATGTAGCAGCTCTACACATAATTGCCAAAACTAGGAAGTAAGCAAGATGTCCTTCAGTAGGTGGATGGATAAATAAACTGTGGTACATCCAGATATTAGAATATTATTCAGCAATTAAAAAAAAAGCTATCAGGCCATGAAAAGACATGAGAAAAGACATGGAGGAAACAAATGCATACTACTAGATGAAAGGTAATCTGAAAAGGCTACATATTGTATGATTCCAACTATATGATATTCTAAAAAAGGAGACAGTAAAAAGATCAATGGTTTCCAGGGGTCAGTAGGGAAGGGATGGATGAATAGGCAGAGCACAGAGGATTTTTAGGGCAGTGAAACTATTCTTTATGATATACAATGATAGAAATGGTGGATACATGTCACCATATATTTGTTAAAACCTATAGAATGTAAAACACCAAGAATGAACCCCAAAGTAAAATGGATTTTGGGTGATAATGCATTAATGCAGGTTCTTTGAGTGTAACAAATGTACCACTATGGTTTGAGATGTTGGTGATGGAGGAGGTTGTGCATGTGTGGGGACAAGGGGTATATGAGAACTCTCTGTACTTTCCACTCAATTTTGCTGTGAATATAAAACTGCTCTAAAACAAAGTTTACTAATTAAGAAAAGAAAAGCAAAGGAAGAGCAGAAATGAACAAAAAAAAAATTGAAAACCACTGAGTAAAAGCAAATACTTATTGCATACTGTTCTCATAAAATACTCAGAAAAGAGCCTGAAAAATTAAGCCTGAGGTAGAGTACCCAATGCTTATTATTCTAATGTTAAGACAGAAAAGCACAGCATAGCAGAAAAGTCCAGCTTCCTAGCAAGAACTGTTGTCTCCTCGACAGAGCTCCAATCCAATTATGCCCTGGCCACTGATTTTTCTATCACAACCTCCCCTTTGTTTCAGAGACAGCATCCACAATCTTCTGTTCATGCAGCGGAGGAAGAAATTGCTTCCCAGAAAGGCTTAGCCCTCTGCATTTTACTAGATAAGAAAAAACAAAAAGCCATTCCACACTGACAAGCTGATTCCTGTCTATGGAGGAGCAAAATGCCTCCCTTAGGACTAAGGGAATAGCCAACAAGGTACAATATGTTCAAACCTTTAACTGCTGCTCTGCCAAGAACTGGTATGTATGTGTACACAACTCTCTCTCCCTTCTGGCAGTCAAATGTACATAACTGAAAGTAGAAACCTCTGTTAGGCCCTGTCTAACTGTAGTTTCAAATGCATATGGAGTGAAAGAATGCTGAAATAAAGTCTCTCCTTTCCACTGTTGTGATTTTCTAGGTAAAACCTAAAAGAGAAGAAAAGGAAAGACTGAAGATGGAATAGTTAAAGTGTTGAATCTAATAAGGTGTTTTATAAAACATCTTTAAACACCTAGACCCCTGACATTTTTAAGAGCAACTACTTTTACTGTCCCCTCCCAATACAGCCTAATGGGAATACAGTCTCTCCCTTAGTCCCAAGAAATACCTGAAGCTGGGCTGGCCCGGTGGCGCACTGCTACAGTGCGCCGCTTGGGAGTGCAGCGGTGCTCCCGCCGAGGGTTCGGATCCCACATACAGACCGGTTCCCGCTCACTGGCTGAGCGAGGGGCGGGCGCAGCACCGAGGGTTGCGATCCCGTTGCCGGTCCCGGTCCGGTACAGGCGCGACACTGAGGGTTGCGGTCCGTTGCCGGACACGAAAAAAGACAAAAAAGAAAAAAATAAAAAAAGAAATACCTGAAGCTGAAGTAAAATGACAAATGTTTAAAGTAATGAACATAATACAGCGAAAAAATTAATGTGCACAGTATGCAACTGTGTAAAAAAATGATGCTCATTTATTTTCCCCAGTAAGCTAGAGAACAGAAACACAAAAAGGAGGTAATTGAGGCTTAGCATTAAAATGTAGTTTTCATCCATCCTATTAAACTGTCATTGTCTGATAACCTCTCAGGAGCCAAGCTTTTAGCTTTGTTCTACAGGTTGCTGTCCTTAATCACCTTTTCTTTGCATTTAGTTTTATAGGAACTCCTAGCATCACACACACACACACACAGAAGTGCACACATACACATAACTAACTGGTCTATCAGAGGCACCCAGCAAAGTAAACAAACGAGATCTTTGGATACCTAGAGTAATCATTTTGGTAGGTTGCGACCTTGTCCAAAGAGGAATTCTCAGTTCTGAAGTCAAGAACTTGACTTCATGGCCAGAGGTGGAAAAGACAAGACTCCAGTCAGATATTTCCCGCAGTTGAATGCAGAGTTAATTTCACATAGTTCACAATTATACTATGAATCACTATCAGAATCAAGAAGGAAAATATATATTTTAAGCAACTTTCCAGTGGGAGAGAAAGACATTCAGACAAAACACACAAAGGATCTCTTTACTACAAATAATGAGACTCTCTGATCTCTTTTGATCCATTATGTATACATCTACATATTTTTATCGTTTAAATTATTTCACATAAATATTTCCATGTATCTCCTTAGCCATATTTCTTCACTTCCAATAATAAATAATAAAGGAAATATCCATTGCATTAATACACCACAGTTTTTTTTTTTTTTTTTGTCCTTTTTTTTTTGAGACCGGCCGCAACATGCTCAGCCAGTGAGCGCACTGGCCATCCCTATATAGGATCCGAACCCACGGCCGCACTCTCCCGAGTGCACCACGGGCTCGGCCCTACACCAACAGTTTGTAAGGGGAAAGGAAAAAACAGGTAAACAGAGGTGTAGTGAAGTCAAAGAAGAAGAGGATGTGAGACCTGCGTAGAGAAAAATTTTATTATTCAACAGGTCAGGTTCCCATGCTGAAAATGTCAGAATAAGTAAGTCAGCAATTACTGGGCAGATCATACATTTCACTATACTGTTAACATACTTCTAATCATACTCTAATTCCACCTCAGTCTTATTTCCTTTTACTAATCACTATGGAAGCCACTAGAATAAAAGCCCCACGACTACATGGCACTACAAAAGCAAGAAATGCCGACATCATCCTTTGCATTTGGGAGCTTACAGGCATAATACTAAAATGAGAAAGAAGGGAATATGAATCAGGAAGAAACCCAATCTACAATTCATAAAGATGACACCACAAGGCTTCTTTGGGCCTATTTGTACAGGATGGTGAAGCCATATTTTTAGGTCACAGTTTTCTAGTTCCATCTACATTTCTGGTTGGTCAAGAATTAGTTTTCTTCCCCCTCTTAATCATGAACTTCCTGCAAAATAGTGGTGGTTTACGTTAGAGAGAGTTAGCTACACCTCAGCAGCACTCCCAGGCAGATTAAAAAAAAAAAAAAAAAAAAAAAAAAAAAAAAAACACTGTAGATTTAAGACTGAGGCAGTTGCAGAGAAGTCTCTTTATTTTAGTACGAAATCTGTATCTTTTTTTTTTTGCACAGGCAGAGCTCAGCTGTAGATTCAACTCTCTCTGGTATGGCAATCAGATTCCTGAATCATTAACAAACTATATGGTGGACTTACTTGACTGATTGCATTTGGACTGTTTAACAACAACAACAAAAACCCAGTACATATTTACTTTTTCCTAGGCTAGATGGCATATTAACATGTGTATGGAGAATAAAAGGAAGTAATTTAGCCTAGTAGTTAAGAGTGCTGGTCTGAATCCTGACTATCTGGGTTTGTGTTGTAGCTCCATCACAAAATATTATGACTTTGTACAACTTACTTAACCTCTTTAAGCCTCAGTTTTCTCATCTGTAAGATGGGGGTAATACTAAAATCTCCTTCATAGCGTTGCTCAAATTAAATAAAATAATACTGGTAAAGCACTTTTGCACAGTACACAATAAGAGCTCAGTTAGCTATGGTTACTGCTATTGCTGCTGTTCTCTCCCATTCTCCCCATACGCTTTCTGGGTACGAAAATAATTTTCCTGTATATTATATAAACATAACATTTCCTCCAAACTGTATATGTATATATGCACACATGACCTGTGAGTGTGCACTAATTGATGTTATCCTGCACATCATGCTTAGAGCCTTCCCTAGGCTACTGTTCATTTTTACCATAGATTCAGTTCAGTTCAACAGGTGAGGAAATTAGTACTGAGGCCAAGACTGGAAGATTCTCATATGCAGTCAAATCTAGAGGGTAAAAAGACAGTATCTCTATGAAAAGAGATCTTACCCAATACCAACGAGCTAGGATTCTAAGTAGAGAGGAAGCTTGAACTAAAGAAATCAATATTTCACCTTCCCCATATTTTACCAGTCTAAATTTTCCACAGTAGGAAAAGGAGAAACTGGCTTTCTTTCCACAGAGAATTAAGTTGGTACCAGTGTTTCCTGGGGCCCTTGTTAAGATTTACACTTTTCAACTAGCTTCTAGTAGAGGAAACTGAGAAAGCCTAAAACAAAACCAAGAAGTAGGGCTGGCCAGTTAGCTCAGTTGGTTAGAGATGGTGTTGATAGCACCAAGGTTAAGGGTTCGGATCCCTATACCAGTCACCTGCAAAAAAACAAAACAAAGAAGTAGATCTGTTTCTTTGACACCCTCGTAAGTTGCAATATCTCCTTTGTTCGGGGACCATTCCACCTAAGTCAATCTTCATCTACTATCCCCTAACCACAAATAAAAATTTCTGTTTCTTTATGGAGCCAATATCACAGCTATCACTAAACTAATTCATACTAAAGTGGGAATGATAGCCTCCACAGACTTTTCCAAGTTTCCGTAGTTTTCCAAGAACTTATTAAATTTACACGAATCTTTAATTAATGTAGAAGAACAGGAGTTTATTTCTAAATGGGGAACATTTCTTGTTGACCTTTCAATTGCACTTTTTAAAAATCATATATAAGGCCCATGGGAAGGAGGGAGAGAAGGAGATTTTATTGTCCCCAACCCCATCAAAGGAAGAGAGATCACATGCTTTGCCCAGCCCTAATACCTTGATTCCCCACATACAGCCCATTCAGTGTTCATCCTGTCCTCGATCCTAACACCTACAACCAGTAAAAATGTCTCGAGGCAAGCTAATTCTCATAACATCAGAGAGACTTCAAGCAGAGCAGAACAAAGGCTGGCCACCTAAATCTTCCTGGATAAATTATTGGAGTTTTAGAAGGAGCTTGGAGCTGTGGAACCTCCCAAAGCTAATTTTCTCTACCGTTTTCCAACTATTTCCGGTCACATGGTTATCTGCTCACAAATTAAAAAAAAGTATAGGACTATATGATTCCAACTACATGACATTCTAGAAAAGGCAAAACCACGGAGACAGTAAAAAAATCAGTGGTTACTAGAGGTTCAGGAGGAGGGAGGGAGGGAAGGACAGATAAATAGGTGGAGCACAAGGGATTTTTATGGCAGTCAAACTACTCTGTATGATATTGCAATGGTAGAAACATGTCACTATACATTTGTCAAAACCCATAGAATGTTCACAAAAAGAGTAAACCCTAATGAAAACAACGGACTTTAATTAAAGTACCAACATTGGCTCACCAATTGTAACAAATGTAGCACAGATGTTAACAGGGGAAACTAGGGGGGTAGGGAGTGAGGGCTACATGGGAAAATTCTGTACTTTACTCAATTTTTCTGTAAATGTACAGATAGATGCTCTGAAGAATATTAATTTTTAAAAAATAGAGGAAACACTGGTTAATAATCCCTACCAGGTACAAGCGCTAATAAAAGCCAAGATAAGCTGTAAAAGAGAAAGGCAAAAAGTACAAAATTAAACTGTAGGGCTTGATCTCAACCTGGAGAGGATAGTAACTAAAGACAAGGAAAGAAGTATGAGGAAGTGAAGGAAGGTGAGAAAGACAACTCTCTCAGTGGCATTTTATAGTGACTGGTATGCAAACAACTAAAACAAAATTTCTCTCTGAAAAAGAGAAGAGAAGCCAAGATGCTTATAAGGGACACTGAGATTCTCAGCAGAAAAATCACACCATTAAGCCTCTGGCATACTTACAAGTATCACCCTGATGCTTCTCTCTGTGGCTAAGGAATCAGAGCTTGTCATTGTAACCAAGTCTGCAACCTGTGCTGGTGCCAATCTTTATGGTGGACTGAGCTATTTTTCAGGAAAATCAAGAGATAATTGCCCAGTATCAAAAGAAGATCTGACTCTTGGGAGGAGAAAGGAGGCGTTCCTTTTGCCATAGGATGATTCTCTCTGGAATAACATAAATGGCTTTTCGAGAGACCATGTTTTTGATAAGCAGAGCTGCAGCTCTGACAGCCAATCTGCTGAATGCCGAACAAAGCACTCAGCTTTCTACAATGACTCAAAGGACACAGCAAGGCTACAGATTTATTCTGCTGACTTTCCCTGCAGAGCCACTCAAGTTTTTCAAAGGCAAAAAGGAAGAACTCTTTCCTTCTAACCCAGGGAATTGCAAATTCCACCTGGAATCTAAAAACATAGCTATGTTTGCACAAAATCTGACATCATCGATGTGAACAACAAGATTTAAAAGCTGGAATGATTGTTGGCAATTTTAGTCATTAGAGCAGAAGTTGGTTCAGCACTTCAATCTGCCGGCAGAATCAGCAGCCACAAACGGCACATGGTATGCCAGACTGGGAATGAGCTAATTTCACAAAATTCATTCCCATTCTCTCTGTACATTCACATGACAATTGCAAATAGTCCAGATTCTTACCAAAGCACAATCTTAGATAGCATATTTCACCGCACAAAGAAATTTCAAAGTGAAAACACAAAGGCACTGTTATAAAGACATAAACTCCAAAGCTTCTTTTTTTCTCCATGATATTGTCCTTCTTGAAATTCTATCCTTAACAAGATAATTTTGTGAGAAATAAATTTAAAAAGCAAATTTCCTTACAATAAACAATTCATAGGCTTTCTCCCTTGCAACTGTCATTTCTTCAAGATAAGATTTTGAAAGTGAAAAGCTTTCTACACATCCTAACTAAAAAGTAACAGCCATGTTCTGTTATTTAAAGGATAGTACCTCTGTGGTTAAATAGATTCAACCCTCAACAGAAAAAAGAAAACTAGGATTGAGAGTCAAAATACCCAATTTCTGTTTAAAACATTTTTGGTTATCTTATGATAAACAAAGAAAGGGGAAAAAAGCCACTAAAATTTAGGGGTAATGAGCTCTCTATTTATTTTTTAAAATATGCATTGTTATATTGAGCAAGTACCCTGGAACAGGTGCCGAGGCAAAGGGATTAGTACAAGCAAAACAGCACAGAAAATTATAAGCAGAAAACCAGAATAAGATTTTTTCCTCAAACAAAATACACAAACTTTTTCACAAAAATTAATGAAAAAAGGACAAAAATAAAGATGTTTTACTTTATAAATAATACTGGCAAACAATATACATCTTAAATTTTTAGACATAACCAAAGACCTGAAATTTAGCCGAATGTCTAACACTTGCAACTGTAACCCTTTCAAAGGAGTTTATCATTTGGTTATAAAGACTTAATTAAGATCAAAACCTGGATCTGACCAAACTCTGCTGCAGGGACTTTTCTTAAAGTATTTTTTTTTTCTTAAAGTATTAGAAAGTCCAATTTTAAAGAAGCATTGTGTTTTATTTAAGTCACTGGCATATGGTTAAAAAGCTTAAGTTTGCCCAGTTACAATCCTTTGAGCAGAATATCAAAGTTCTCTTTCTTCTCTTCAGAAAGATCTTCCAAAAAAAAAAAAAGAAAAAGAAAGAAAGATCTTCCAGAGAGCAGCTCTTGCACCTTGTTCATAAAGCACTATTCATCGGCATTTCTTTTCCTTTCTAAATGGCCGGGAGGGAAGAGCTTCACAGCCACTGCGTGTGGTTAGTAATGGCATTTTTACTTGTCATTGTACAAAGCCTGTTAAATATTTACAACACAGACAGCAATATCTAGTCCTAAACACCCAGTTGTGAGTTTGTATTTTTTTAGAAATAAATCTATGACAAGTTTTCCCCAGCAAAATGCCAGAATACTTTACTAACAGCTTCAAGAGACCCAGCGGGTCCAGAGGAGCAGTTATAGGCCATCTGGTGATTACTTATTATTATTTATACAGCACTGTAGATGTACACACAGATGTGTTATGAATCCACATACAGAGAAGCCCTAACAAGGGCTTCAGACAGAATGCGACTGCTGAGCAAGTCGATCTGCATTAAGGAAATACACTAAACAGAGAGAGGGAGTACATTTTAATCTGCTGCATTACCTTGGAGATTATTTGATAAAAGAATGAAGAATTCTATATAATGACAGTATGTTCTAAGTCAACAACCTAGCTATATGTGGTTTTGCAAGGGTGGCAAAAGAGAGATAAATGAAGGACAGGCTCTCAGATCAAGAAGAGACTTTATAAACTCAGCAGTTTGTAAAAGAAGAGACTAAGAAAGAGCCTCTCTCCTGATTTAGGAAGAACTGAGATACAAAGATACAGGGTTTTATTTTTTTCCCACCAGGAATGCTCTGAGAATGGTTTCTGGGCTCCCATTCCAGATATTAAGTTGAATCCAAGGGAAACAAGATTGAAAAACCAAAAAATTTCACCTTAATTTCCTGGTTATAGCTCCAATTAGGTTCATATAGCTTTGGGGGAGGTGTGCAGACCGGAGCAAGGATGCATTTAAACTATGCTCTTAGTAACATCATAATAAATATAAAATAAAAAACTAAAATAACTAACCACATGTTTCTAAGGGCAAGTGTCAAGAGTGACAGATCTGACATTAAGAGACTTTGGTTGAGGGCTGGCTGGTTAGCTCTGTTGGTTAGAGTGTGGTACTGATAATGGCAAGGTCCAGCGTTTGATCCCTGTACCAGCCAGCCGACCCCTGCCCCACCCAAAAAGAAACTTCGGTTTAATTCCTTGCTCTTAATATCTCTGCATTTTTAAAATCCCAGTTCCTATTTTGTCTATATGATGCATAACAGTGGTCTACTTCCATCATAGGGTTACATAAAACTGCAGCAATACCCAGATTAGACTGAAAGTTATTGCAAAATCAACATATTACAAAAAATAACATTAACGTTTGGCCTAATTGTGTATAATGCAGTGTATTTTCAGCTGCCTGACAGCATGCAGGCACTTTTACCAGATGGGAACTGGATGAATTATTGAATGAAATATGAATTATTAAATAAAAATTTGAATTTTTTTAAACTCTTGGCAGGGGGTGAGGAAAAAAATCTTATTTGTTTGCTTGAAATTGCCCTCACCTGTCGAAGCTGTAAACATAGCAACTACTACCACGAATGGCATTTACCTATCAGAGCCATTTCTTCTCTTGTTATTCTTCAACTCAAGATGAAGAATTAGTAACATAAAGAATTAGTAATAGCATCAACTTATTCTTCCTTGCTTTTCTTTTGTGCTCATGCCAGGTAATAGGGAAGCTTGCCAAAGGGATAGGATTAAAGATCCAGAGTCCCATAGTACCAGTATGGCCCATTTAATGGTAGGGCTGGGATAACAGAAATAATCTCTATAGATTTGTGTTATATAGGCAATAAAACATACACCTTTGCAGCATGCCAGCATTTAACCAATCATAGGAGCTATTTGTTGCCTCATATATTACAGTGCAATAGAGATTTAAGGGATAATGTTCATGGAGACAGAGGATACGAAGCAATAAATGGCTTTGGAGGTTGGTTAAATGCCAAGTGAAGCCAGGACTACAGCACCATAAACATTATTCCTATTATATGACAAGATAAGGAGGTATAAGAAGCTGCTCTCAGTCCCACCACAACTAGGGCTCCATCGCTATTCTTGGCTTTAGAAAGGAAAAGTAGGCCTCAGGGGTCTGAGTTAGTTATTTATTTCATGTCTCAGTTAGAAAGATATCAAGAGAATCTCAACCTGTACCTAACTGTCCTCTGGCAGAAGAGAAGATCTGATAGTCTTCAGGGAAAAAAAGAATAACAGCCCCCCAGGGTCATAATGGACAGAGAAATAATCAAAGGATTTTTCCTTAAAAGGACAGAGTTGATAGAGTGGTTGTGACAGAAACCTTTCTGAATGCCTAATAATGGGATGACACTAACTGTTCATGAGTAGTATCGTCTCAGAGGAAATGTGTTCCTGTTCTTAAGGAAATAGGCAATCTAACTAATAAACTGATATGACCAGCTTCTGCTCAAAGACTTGATAATGGTAACCAGAAGGACTACTTAAATCTACCTCATTTGTACTGCAAACCAGTGTCATGGCCTTACATGTAAGTATAGGAACATGGAATTTGTTGACTCCTGGTGGTAAAACTGGGCAAAAAGCATCCAAAAGTTATCTAACTGCATCCACATGAAATAACATCTCAAATTCAAGTGTACTGACAGAGACATAACATTTATTCCTACTTCCACATACAAAAAACTTTAGAATCCACTTTTAAATAAAAGTGTCCACCCAACATGACTTCCTAGATTCAGCGCCAAACTATATTTCTATTATTTTACAGTAACACAGAGCAGAGCCATTTTATAGTTACAATATTTTTAAATAGATGCTATTTTATAAACATTTCAAAAACCCATATAACACATATTTAACCAGTCCTCTGCCAACAGGTTATTTGGGGCACTGTTGCCTTAACAACACTAACCCCATTCTCAGGAGACAGCTCTACTAACTACTACTGCAATCACATTCCACAGAGAGGTATTAGCAGGAATATTGCTTTCCCTGAGTTCCTCTTCAGGAGGGCACTGAGGCCTCGAGAGAAACAAAGAGTCTCAGCAGGAGAATCGGAATAAGAGGGGTAAAAAACCCCTATCACCTGTCTTTTTAGATAAGAATGCAGACAGCACAACCTTCAGCAGCCATTTTTTTCTTAAAGTACTTGTGGCATATTTAGAACTCAGCTGTGTCACATCAACTTACTGTTGGGAAGTGGATCATGCACAGAATCCAAAAATAACAGCCATTAAAGACCTAGCAACCAAAACATGTTTATGTATCCATTGAAAGCCTGGTGGTTTTGATTATATAGTGGAGAGTATATTCCCTTAGTCTATTTTAGTTGAATTTTCCTTCGCCTTCCCTCAATATTAAGGCATAGGATGATTTTTGAGTTTAGGGGTACAAAGGATAAAGTCTGGGCAGGGAACAGATATTGAAAAAAGGCAAGATTCCTACAGTTTTTTGTTTGTTGGTTGTTTTTTTAAGAATCAGTCTCCTGAATGACAATTTGCTTTCATTCCTTCTTCCTCTATCTGGTAGAAGCCACTGCTTTTTGAAATGTCTATGCTTGGGCCGGCCCCATGGCTCACTCGGGAGAGTGCAGCGCGGCAGCGCTCGCACTGCGGGTTCGGATCCTATATAGGAATGGCCGCTGCGCTCACTGGCTGAGCGCGGTGCTGGGCGACACCAAGCCAAGGGTTGTGATCCCCTTACCGGTCACAAAAAAGAAAAAAAAAAAAAAAGAAATGTCTATGTTAGTAGGTTCCACACCATGCCTTGCAAAAATTATCATGGTCCTTATTACCCCTCTTGGGGCTTATGTAGCCTATTTACTATTCTGCCATTTCTGGAATAAAGGACAAGTGGACTGTAAATAGCTTGAAGGCCTCAAGGTGGATCCAGAATGAAACCATTCTCAAGGGATATAAGGATATAAGGAAGTTGGATGACAGGCCAAGGGTAGTTTAGCAAACTTATCTTCTCTGCCAGATTTTCACTATTTCATATAACATAAAGCAATCATAGTAAATCTTGTAGAAATCCTACTCTAGAGTTATTTGTTATCAGATATTGGGAGAAAATTGGAAGGAAACTAATTATAACAAGAACTATAATCTCACTTGACTATAAAGTTTTGACATGCAAAGGAGGTAAAGGGATGAATCATGCTACCTTCAAAGTCTTAGGTTGTAGCTTTCTATCCTTTTTCTATGAAACAAATACCTTGAATCCCAAAGAAGAAAGTAGCAATTTCCCTGAATTTCACATTCACCTTCCCACTGAGGGAAAAAAGCTTTCAGAACCTAAGCCAGAATACCAACACACTATTCAGAAATAAGAGGGAGAAGTAGGGGAAGAAAATGGGTTATGGTAAACAGAACCCAACAATACAGGAAGGAACCAAAGTAAAAAGTCTCTACTATTTCCCTACCTCCAATCAAAAAAAAAAAGCAAAACAAACAAAAAAATCAAACATTAATTTCACAAATTTGAAAAATCTCACAAATTTCAGTGACTATTCTTTTCTCATGAAAGAGCCTGAAAAGATGTTATTTATATTTTTCTTCCTCAGAGAGCTTAAGAGATGCTTTTCTTATGTATTCTTTATTTTTCATCATCCATTTTTATTTCTTTAAGAAGTATGTGTCTGGGTGGTTTTAAGCATACAACTTATAAGAGGGGTACAGGAGCTCAGACAATAAGTGAAAAAAAATAATGGTATGAGAAAAATAAACCTTTTCACCAAAAATGCAGATTTTTTGAGTAAAGGACAGAACTGAAAAGGTGAGAAGGGTACCAGGTATCAGTTGTGGGAGTCATAGTACATAGTGCTATTAAATTTATACACAAAAATTTGGAAGGATCATTTTTAGATATATATTTTAATAAAGCTGTCTGAAACGTGAAACAAATTTACCCTATTTTCACAACTGGCTTTTATTGTTTAAAAAAAAATATGTGTGTGTGTGTATATATATATATATATATATATATATAAAACACATGGGGAAACACACAGTCCAACAACACAGCTGAAGACTTTGATAAGGAAGGAAATACACTCCAGGATGCTGAATATTGCAGAATGGAATGGTTTTGTTGGAAATTTTCAACATTTACTGGAATTTGGAATCTTTCTTCTGTTCATTTCTTGTTACCTCCCCCATCTCATCTACCTCTCAAATTCCAATTCTTAGGAATCTCTGGAATTTAGCTCTTCTTTTTGTCTAAGTATTTACAATGTTTAATAGAACTAGCTTGCAATCTCATATACCACCAGTAAGTGTCACTGGACAGTCACATGACATATTCTTAACTAAATAGAAACTCAACCCTTCAGGTTCTATAAAATGAATTAATGAAGGCAGGTAAAACTTTCTTTGTATTCCTTTCTTCACCCTTGTGAAACATGGCAATAGGTGAGGGTCTAGGAAGAATAAAGAAGGTGCAAAATGGGAAACAAAAAAAAAGGCAATTTCAACAAAATTTATTTTAAAAAGCATGCGGAGAAAATATTTGACACATAATGTACACATATACAAATAATTATGTGGCAGCTGACACACAAAACAATGCATTTCATAGCATCAGACAGGGAAAATGTTTACATAATGTTGTGAGGTCTCAAGGTCTATGTTTTTTATGTTTTTTTCTTTTGTGGCTGGCCAGTGTGGGGATCAAAACCCATGACCTTGGTATTATAAGGCTGTACTCTAACCAACTAAACTAACCAGCTAGCCCTTCAAGTTCTGTTGTATTTGTCTATCCCAGATAAATACGTGCCTTAGCTACTAACAATAATTTTCTGGATGAATGGTCAAAAGAAACATTTTTTTTTCTTATTTAAAAAATCCTAATAGACTCTGGCAAACTGGAGTTCACAATGAATGGGTACATTCTCATCTGCCTCTCTAAAGATGTTAGGCAGACTTTTATATCCATGGAGGTTGAGGAGAAGATATTTCTGAACTTGCTTTGTATTTAGATGAATAGCTTTAGAAAGAAGGAGAGAGCAACACATATTCTTCAACACTGTGTGCTGGAAAACAAACACCAGTAGAATAACAATATGGAAGAGAGCAAGGCAGATTTCATTATGGTGGAGTGCCTACACTTCCTCATAACTTGGATTTACACACTGCAAATCCTCTGATCTGATTACCTCCAGTGATCACGTAAAATACCAGCTTTAAACTCTTTGCCTTAGTGATAAAACAGCCACTTTGATTCACAACGAGACATTCACAATAAAGTATATTGTAAACGTACCTGTCCACAGCCCGGGGCATTGCACACAAACGGTCTGTCGTCTCCCATATTTCATATAGCAGAGCAGAGCTGAGGAGGGGGAAGTTGAGAAAAAAAGTTATGTTAAATACGCTGGAGCAAAAAAAAGGGGGGGAGGGGCTTCAAAAATATCAAGCCTAGAAACAGGTGTTCCAAGAATGCCATCTATCAAAGCTGTAAACCCAGGCTACTTTGGGGAGACCTATTAGACAGGTGGAATATGATCTACTGTGCCTCAAATGAAACTTTTAATTAGAAAAATTTAGACCAAAGTAGTCAAGGAATCTCAATCCTTTTCTAGATTTTCCCTTTCTGCTACAGTATATAGCACACTCCAGTCTGCTAAATTACAACCAGTGCAGTTCCCTATGTCAATAAATTCACTGAACACTTGATGCGGAAGCCATATTTCTGAACTAGAGAAGACCAAAATTTGTCATTTAATTAATTAAGGGATTATAGGAGGGGTGCTCCATTTTACAGGGCCATAATCTGGCTCCCTGGTGTATAAACTCTGAGACTGTTGGCAAGGGCCGTTTATCCCAGATTATTGCCAAAGAAAACAAAGCACCCATCCTATTGGGCTACACGGGAAATGATTTTCATTAATAAAAAAATAAAAATAAAAACCTTCTCTCCCCACTGGGAGGCTCCTTCTCCCCCCACCAATCGTCTGTGGCAAATGGAGAAATATTGATGCCCTTCCCCCCTCTGGTTCTATTTATGGCTAGGTTTTTAAAAGCAGCAATAAAACAAATGTCGACTCTTTGGGGGTTTACTGGGTGAATATGTTCCGGCTGTTTGTGCTGCTTTCGGCCAGAGTTCTTGGGCTGCTCTATTGCAGCCAACAGATGTGTGCTGCTGCAGGGGATAAAAGAAATGGCACTAAAAGGCACCACCATTCATCCCCTCTATTTCTCTGAAGGGTTTATGCTGGTTTTTTTTTTTTTTTTTAATTATTGAAGCTAAACTCTTGAAATGTTGATCAAAATTCTTTGTCAAGAACAATAATTCCAATGTAAATGTGTTGGGGAAATTTCTCATGTTTCAACTAGAAATAAAAACAGAGGTGGAGATGGATAAGAATTAGAAATGCAAATCATAGTAAAAATATTCCTAAAAGATAAACCGTATTTTGGAAGGATGAAAGTTGATCAAAATTCTTTGTCAAGAACAATAATTCCAATGTAAATGTGTTGGGGAAATTTCTCATGTTTCAACTAGAAATAAAAACAGAGGTGGAGATGGATAAGAATTAGAAATGCAAATCATAGTAAAAATATTCCTAAAAGATAAACCGTATTTTGGAAGGATGAAAGAGAAAAATGGGGATGGGGTGGAGAGATAAAAAGAGTCTTACAGAATAAACTCCTAAAGGACATTTTCAAACATCTTTACAAAAGAATATGAACAAGGGAAGATGAGAGAGGAACTTCGATTTGAACATGCCTGGAAATGACTTCAGAAATATAACCAAATTTCATATTTTTATCTTGGAGATAAACCAAAATGTCAGATCAATCTCATTCAGGCCTGCATTAAAATAAAATGTTCTGGCTAGCTCAGTCAGTAGAAAAAAATAAAATAAAATAAAATGTGAACATGCTAGACTGAATCTGGTAATCAGAAAACCATGCTTAAAACTCAGAAGGCACTAAGTAACATCTCTCCTACTCCCTTAGGACTCACTCTGGGGTTAGAAACCAGTATTTCTGCTTGTCTAATCAGTAATTCCACAACTAATCGGTGTTTAAAATTGTGGGGTGCCTCATAAAATAGAAGGGGCTTCTTGGTCATCTTTCAGTGTGATAGGAACATGCTCTAAACTATGAAGGAAACTGATGCTGCAGCACTGTTGTAATAGAAGACAGCCTGTATGTACATACGTGTACACAGATTTATATCACATTTAGCCAGGATAAATTGCTTCAATAAATTCTGTTCCTAGGAGAGGCCAGCTTGAGCTGATGACTGGGTACTGGGAAATGAGAGCTTCATTCTTCTTCATACAGCCCCAGGACAAGGGGGTTTTCTGGTTTGTTTGTTTTAAATACATGATGATTTTTTTTTAGCACTTTCTGGAACTACAATACTGCAAAAAATAAATAAAAGTAAATAAATGCAAAGACCAAGGCCATTATGACTGAAAATTCAGAGCATGTCTGGAAAGCAATTCCTTCTGGAAAAATTCATAACTGTTGTCCTAAAGATAATTTCACTTCCTAGTTCCATAACCTGCTTTCCTAATATAATCATGAAATGAGTTTTATTTCAACCAGGAAGTAAACTACAAGTGCTAGAGTAAACATAACACAGGGACCAGGTAAGATTCCATACTTTTATCTTGGTTCTGTTATTTGGGGCTAAATATTCTCATTTTCTGTTTGGAGGATGGAAAGGATCCTGGCTGAGAAGTGTGGCTGCACCGGCATAGGAAGTGATTAAATAAATTCTGAATGGTTTCCCTCAAACCATAAAATTCAAAACTTAAGTTGGCTTTGCAAAATCTCATCACAATATATGGCTTCAAATTTTTATTTAACGGCATCCTTACTATGAGATAGAGATGAAAAATCATGGCTTTCCTTAAAGCAACAAAAACAACAAAAAAACCTTGGGCAGAAACATCATTAAAATCTATAGAGAAGTAAGAATTCTCACTGCTCTTAAATATTCAACTGACAGTCACTAACTGATTTCCTGCTTCCTTCCCAATTTGCTGGGCTTTGTTTTACCATTTCACCAAAGGGACATCACAATGGGAGGAAGAAGGCTCTCTTTCTTAAATGTCCACAGTTATTCTTAAATCATTCCCTTACTCTGTTGCTCCTTGCAATTTCCATCACTCCTGCCTTAAAATTTTTTCACTTTAAAGTGACTTGTCTTTTTAAAAACATTTAAATATTTAACAACAATGAGAATGACCCGATATCCCATTAAAAAAAAAAAATCCAGCTAATGTTTTTGTTTCTTTTAAATTTCTCCCTCATTTCTAGTCTGCTGAATCAATTGTTAGTTTTCTACCTGACAATTAAAACAAACTTCTAGATTACCAACGAGGTCAAACTGATGCCATCTCAAAACCAAAAAGCAACACATTTCTGAGTATAAACAGTGTGACAAAAAGTGAAATCTTGAATACTGATGCTGCCACTCACTAGAATTTAACTCCCAGCTCATTTGTAACTGTACTGCTTGACAAGTAGACCATGTGTCGGGGCATGGCACTCAAAGTGTGTCTGTCTCCTTGATCTATTCTTCAAGATGAAATGTAAGCATTTTATAGAACTAAGCAATAAATGACAGGAGAGGGATACACACATTAAGAGGTACTGCTAAGCGAAAATGAGATGCTTTCAGCAAGTACTGTAGAACAGAAAACAAAGATGCATAAAAAGGGGGTCCTAGAGGCTGCAGAGGAAAAGGCTCATATACTCAGAGTCAGCAGAATGCATAAATGATAAAAAGTAATATTTACTCAAAAGAGAAAGTAATCTGAATGCTGGGAGGGAAGTGAAGAAAACCCAAGATTTAGAATATAATTTTTAATAACTGAGATAATTTCAAAAAATCTATGTTAAATAGTTTTATCAGAATGAAAGGTAGATCTTAAAATGGTCAATGTACAAGATAAGAAAATAGATTCTAGGGGCTAGGTTAGCTCAATTGGTTAGAGCGCAGCATTGTAACGCCAAGATCACAGGTTTGGATCCCCATACCAGCTAGCCAAAAAAAAGAACAAAGGAAATAGATTTTCTACGTAAATGCAGATTTATCTATCCATCTTTTTTTTTTTTAAAGATGACTGGTAAGGGGATCTTAACCCTTGACTTGGTGTTGTCAGTACCACGTTCACCCAGTGAGCGAACCGTCCATCCCTATATGGGATCCGAACCCATGGCCTTGGTGTTATCAGCACCGCACTCTACCGAGTGAGCCACGGGCCGGCCCCTATCCATCTTTTTTTAATAGAATGAGGATGGAATTGGGCCAGCCCAGTGGTGCACTGTGCGCGGCAGCGCTCCCGCCGAGGGTTCGGATCCCGCATACAGACCGGCCGCTCACTGGCTGAGCGAGGTGCGGGAGCAACACCGAGGGTTGCAATCCGTGGCCGGTCACGAAAAAAGACAAAAAGGAAAAAAAAAAAAAAAGAATGAGGATGGAATGTATCATTGGGGGCTACAAAGTCAATTCTCTGAACCTGGTTGTGATGTGATCATTTCTCTATTAATTAACTGATGTTAATAAAGATGGCCCAACTCTAAGTAAGGAATGGAAGCCATGTACAAACACACCCAGGGGCCTGTTGTTAGGTTCCCAATGACAAAATGCAGACACCGCTAGGAATAAAAATGGGAAAGGCACATGCACCATAAATATCAAAGATTCACAAAAATCTGGAAGGGGTTTAGATTAGCTCTCATTCATTTGAAAAACACTGCTAAGGAATTATTATGTGTCAGGCAAAGTAGACATAAGAAGAAAAGGACAATAGGCCTTTAGAAGAAAGAATCTTTCAGTCCTCTGGCATGAAGGAAGCCAGGTAAGTGATAAGAAGGATGACTTAATTTATAAGTTCAGTTATCAGGGGTTGATCAGTACACATATTATTTAGATCCCTTGATATTCCTCCTACCATCTATGGCTATTTTCAAGTTCCTTTGCTAGCAACTCCAGAGTATAGACAAGAGCACAAAAAAGAGAGCTTAACATTCTTGGTAAAAGACTTAACAAAAGGCTGGTCTGTTAGCTCACTTGGTCAGAGTGTAGTGCTGATAACACCAGCAAGGGTTTGGATCCTGGTACTGGCCAGCAGTCAAAAAAAAAAAAAACAGAAAAGAAAAGAAATAATGATTTTTAAGAAGTTTAAAATTAATAACCACAACTTACTTTTTCAGTTATACACATTTAGTCAGTTTTAAAATTCATTAATTCACCAAATATTTTATTCAGTGCCTACCGTATGCTCTAGGCCCCAGGAATTCAACAGTAAATGAGACACACAAGGTTTCTGCCCTCACAGAACTTACTTACATTCTAAAGGGAAGAGACAAATAATGAGCAAGTAAACAAACAAAATAATTTTAGATTAACAGCAGATAATTGCTATTAAAGAAATGAAACGGTGATATGTTAGTGACTGGAACAGGGCTACTTTAGTTTCATGATTGCATTATATGTGACTAAAAAGGAAATGGGGTAGAATATAGAGATCTAGGTTAAAACTTCAGGAAGCTTTTCCTCTCATAACATAGTAGATGTTTAATAAATATTTACTGATTTAACATTTAATAAATATTTAAAGTCAATTTACAAGTTTACACTTAACTTGAAGTTTTTACAGAAAGTTGATGGGTCGGCAAAACATTTGCAGTGCAGGTATTTATATATATAAGACTATGCATATTTAAGACAATTTAAATACATATTTACAACTACTTTGTGCCTAAGGCACTTTATATGCCTACACCCAACCAATTCTATGCAGTTCTTAGCACCCAATAACATAAAAGGAGCTACTTTTTGGTTAGAGTGCTAAAAATAGGGAGGAGGGAAGTATTTCTCAAGTTATCCCTTAATTGAACCTTGAAAACAAATCCTTGGCCAGAGCTTTTAAGATATATGTACAAGTACAAGAGAATGCCAGTCAAGTATGTAGCAGAAAGGATACCTTTATGTAATACTTTCAGGAGTACCTATTTAGACAAAATTTCTGGAAAGCAATTGCCAATATTTATATTAAATGTCTTAAAATATTTTGTATTCTTTGAACAAATCATTCTTGTTTCAAGACTCTATTCTAAGGATAAAACCAGAAACAAAGATGATTTATATATTAAAATGTTCATCATAGTCATATTTATGATAAAAAAAAGAACATAAATTAAATATTTAAGAAGAATAGATAAACATACATTAAGGTACTGCCTTATAATAGACTATATTTAAGTTGTTAAAAATTGCATTTTGAAAACTATTCAATGATATGAGAAAATACTATTTATTAAATGAAAAAAAGCAGGATATAAAATTGCATCTGCAACATAATTCCAAATCTATAAAAAAACAAACAAAATAATAAGCATAGATAAAGATGAGGGAGTTGGCCAGTTAGCTCCCTTGGTTAAAGTGTGGTGCTGCTACCACCAAAGTCTGGGGTTCAATCCCTGCACTAGCCAGCAAAAAAAAAAAGAAAGAAAAGAAAAGAAATAAGTAAGTAACAGAATTAATATCAAAATATTAATAATGGATTATCATCTCTGGATAACGGAATCCTAGGTGATTTCATTTTCTTTGTACCTTTAGTATTTTTCAAAGTCTCTACAATGATCATAGATTGCTTTTAATAAAGCAAAAAAAATTATAATGTAGTCTAATAATAAAAAAGAAAGCTGATCTGCATGACTGAAAAAAACATCTTTGAGTTAAAAAAAAAAAAAGGCCCATTTCTGCCAGACTATTCTAGAGCACTAAACAGTATATTTAAAAATCTTACAAAGTTGCTCATTCTCTACTACAAAGCAACAGAATCAATTGACAAATTAAGTTCAAAAAGGACTATCACAAAAAATTTTCTAAGATTATAAACTAAGTTTCATATAGAAAATAGAAATGGTGGAAAGTTAAACTTATATTGATACACAGGGTAAACCAAGCAGTTCAAGATAGTTCCTCCTTTGTTATCTGCAAATACCTATTTTCAGAATCTCATGAATACTCCCTAACAAGTATTACTTATATTAAACAATCAGAAATCGCCCCAACCATGGATCACAAAGGGAATAGAGGGCTGACACCAAGCTTAGCAGGTACTGAATGCCTTCTGGCTCAGTTATAAACAAGCTAAAAAATTTAGATAGGCACCCAAAAAGAGCTCTATGGGCTCAATTCCTTTATGATATCAAAAAGAAAAAAATCAGGCTGGCAGGTTAGCTCAGCTGGTTGGAGTGTGGAGTTACAACACCAAGGTCAAGGGTTCAGATCCCCATACTGGCCAGCCACCTTCTAAAAACACCACTTTAGATACCAAATTTCAGACTCTAAGATAATTTGACTGGTGCTAAGCAAAGAGTATAAACACTGAAGATCTTCACCATAGCAGTCTCAACATTTTATTCTCCATAGGATACTCAGTGCTGCTCTCATTTGCATTATATCTAGAAAACTGAAAAGACTCTAGTAAACACATAAACTGTGAGACTATAATGCAGGTTACGTGAAACACAGAAAACAAAATAGGCTCAAGTTTTATTGGGCAGTAGATTATTTAGGAATTGAAATTTCATAAGTTCTGGATTAATTTACCACTGTATGTATTATTTAGCATAACAATAATTTAGCATATGTTATCCCATTAGTAGGTAAATAAATTTCACCAAAAGGATTATGTAGCAAGTATATATTACTATAATCTTAAACTAATTAGCTTATTTTATATCAGGGTTTTATAAAGTACTTTGCTAACTGACTGGAAAACGAAGGTAGACAGTTACAAAAAAATAGACAAAAAAGGAGTCAAGAGATTGAGGTTGGTCTAAATTCTACTTACCTGTTCTCATTCACTCCAAACAAGACACAAGAATGGATACCATATCTTTTTATAACTCCTAAAATTGGTATGACAACTTGCATATTATATAACTACTTATAACTGAATAATGTATTTCCAATAATTTAGCACACAACAGGTGTTTCTTATATGACTATATAAATGAATGTCCAGAAACATGAATTTGAAGGACTACAAGTTCTTGGAGTATCATTTTGCCTAAGAAAATTAGGTATTGTTCATAGTTTTAACGTTAAGCATATTTTATCATAATTATTTTAAAATTCATAACCCAGTTATAGCATATATCAAGAGTTGGCAAACTTCAGCTCATATGCCAAACCCAGCCCACAACCTATTTCTATATGGCCCACAAGCTAAGAATCATTTTTACACTTGTATACAGTAGGAAAAAAAAAATAAAAGGTAGAAAAAATATTTCATGACAAGTGAAAATTATATGAAATTCAAATTTTAGTGTCCCTAAACAGCTATTTGAACCCTTGACACTGCACTCTAACCAAGTAAGCTAACCAGCTGGCCCACAAATAAAGTTTTATTAGATCACAGCCATATTTATCATTTACATATTGTCTATGACTGCTTTTATGCTAGAATGGCAGAGAGGAATAGATACAACAGACACCTCATGGCTGCACAGATTAACATATTTACTATCTAGCCTTAGTTTCCCAACTCCTGGTATATATGTTAACTATCATTAAACAAAATACATGGTTTGGGCTGGCTGGTTAGCTCAGTTGGTTGGAGTGAAGTGTTGATAACACCAAGGTCAAGGGTTTGGATCCCCTCACCAGCCAGCTACTAAAAAAATGAAAAAATAGTTAATTAAGATGTTCCGGGGCAGAAAAAAAAAGATATTCCAATTATGATAAATGTCAGAATTTATATGTTAATCCTTAACAAGTTCTTTCATAATGTGACTATCCAAGTACTAATTGCAGTGTTATAACACCAAGGTCAAAAGATTTAGATCCCCATACCAGCCAGCTGCCAAAAACAACAAAAAATTTTTAAACAAAACAAACAAACAAAAAAACACCCTGGGTAATTCTGATGCAAATTGTCTGTGGCTCACTCTTTGAGAAGCACAAAGAAGATTGAAGAGCCTAATTCCTTCCATATGGAAAACAGTCATATTTTTCTCAAAGTGGGCTTCAGGAATCCCTACAGACCTCCAAGACCTTTTCAGAGGGTTCATCGGGGTTAAAATCATTCATGAGTAAAAGATCTATTTAAAAAGCAAGATAGGTGAACACTGAAGAGCCTAATTCCTTCCATATGGAAAACAGTCATATTTTTCTCAAAGTGGGCTTCAGGAATCCCTACAGACCTCCAAGACCTTTTCAGAGGATTCATCGGGGTTAAAATCATTCATGAGTAAAAGATCTATTTAAAAAGCAAGATAGGTGAACACATTTTAATGTTATAGTATTAAAAGTTCACAGACATGATTTCAGATTCTACACTACAGTTAATTTTAAAGAAACTATCACTTTTCAGATTTTGTTGTAATATCACAGAAGACTATCTATAATTATTTGAAAATAATCTTTCCTTTTCCTATTACATATCTATATGACCTCTGTTTTCTTCATATACTTAAACCAAAACAACATATCTTAGATTGAATGCAGGAGGAGATACAAGAATCCAGCTGTTTTCTGTTAAGCCAGAAATTAAAGAGATCTGAAGCTCTTCCCTCTAATTTTTTTGAAACTATGTATAGTGATTTATGTTAACATGTAATGGGTTTATTATTTTATAAATAAATTAATAAATATTTCTTAAATTTCTCTTTCAATTTCTAATATGCTAAATGTTGACAACTATAACCTACATAAACAAAGTACTCAATAATTTTACAAGTGTAAAGGGGTTGGTACTGAGACCACTGTTTTATTTCTTAAACAGTAGGAAAAACCAGGTTGATCAATCAAACAGAAGGTTGAAATTAATTTCTGAATTTCAGGCTCAGACATACAGAGACAGGTTTCAAAGAAAGGAGCCAGCTTAAATAGACCAAATAGTTTTGAAGCAAATGACTGAAAACAGATGGGAGTGAAAATTAGGCTGAATCATAAGTTAGGCAACACATGGCCAAAGCTTATAACCTGTCTGGAAGCAGCTTTATATAGGCAACTACTTGACTAGAAGTTTTTTTAAAGGCTGTCTAGGTTTTCAGAGGATTCAAGGAACTATTCTGAGCTAGCCCCAGAAAGGTTAATAAAGCAAAAACAAAGAAGCAACAACTTGCTAACGTGGCAGCAAGAAGCAAAGTTAGAAATAACTAAAGAACATTATACCTATCTATGTTTGGCCTCAATGTCCATTTCAGAATTGGAAAAAATTCTGGAAACTGGTTCGATGTCAAACAAAAAATTGTCTTTTGATTTTTTTCTGCTCATTTTCAGATAAAGTATGATCCCTAAAACAATAAACCAATAGCAATCAAACCCAAAATACTCATCTTTAATGATCCATTTTAAATCTTCATGGACTGCAAACAATAACAGCAAACCTGACAGACTTTAATATTAAAACCCCAGTATGAGTTTGGTTCTGGGTAGGAAACCGCTGCAATACTGCGCAATGACAATCATGGAGATGCTTAAAAGTTCTTGAGAAAAAAGATCTATTTTCTAAATCTGTCCACATATTTGCAACACAGTGATCTATTTGAGGGTATTCCAATGCTCACTAATCAACTCTCACCAGTCCCAAATATAGATGTGTAAAATATTAGCAATCTACTGCTTGATCAAAACTTAAAAAAAAATAAGTTAAATAAAATAGTGCTACAGGAGTCATGCTGTTACCAGAAATACCATGTTAAATAAAACCAACATGGTGCTACACAAGTCTGATAGAGCTTAAATGAATATTACTGGCAAGAAACTTGGTGCCAACACAAATCACTTACAGTGATCATATTATATTCAATGTCATCCAGATTTTATAAACCATCAGGCATATTCCTATTTCAAAAACATGGTTGTACCTTGTTTTTTAATCTGAAAAAATGTAATTTTTTTCTACTGCATGGTAAATTTTAAGCCCCAAATGAATTTTGACCAGCTTAGCTTATAAACCTTCCCTGTCTGCTATATCAGAAAGCAGCACGGGCCGGCCCATGGCTCACTCGGGAGAGTGTGGTGCTGATAACACCAAGGCCCCGGTTCGGATCCCATATAGGGATGGCCGGTCCGCTCACTGGCTCAGCGTGGTGCTAACAACACCAAGTCCAGGGTTAAGATCCCCTTACCGGTCATCTTTAAAAAAAAAAAAAAAAAAAAAAAAAGCAGCAGGCTACCAGATAAGGAGATAACAGTATGTAATTCCACTTAAAGAAAATGTTGGGTTTTGTGAGAAGGTGGGGCTATGGCAGAACAACACTACTACCACAGAAGCCTAAGCCACAAGTTAACAAAGTGACTTTTTAGGCTAAATCTTGGCTCCCATTAGACTGTCCTAAACTGATATTTATTAAGGAGAAATGCAGTATTGAACAGAAAAGAGAAAGTTTTTATACAGTCTGGTTTCAAATGTATGAGAACATTTAGAATTCAAATTCAAATTCATCAAAAGATGAGAAAAGTCTAACAAAGTGAAGTCATGAGTTTGTAATGAGTTTTGCTCTAAATGCTTAAGTATTCTTATATCCTTCATAAGACTACTATACTAACTCACCTGTAGTTTAATTGGGAAACTTTCCTAAATTTCTGCCTACAAAGTTTTAAAAGCAAGTAAATTTATCTTTTCAATACAACCTTTCCTGAATCGTAACACTCATCCTTCCTCTCCGTGGTGGCTATTCATCAAATGTTTACTTTCAAAACTGAACTGAATTTTGCTTCATTGTATATAGTCAGTCAGTACATTATTCAGAAAACACACACACACACACACACACGAGTACACACACACACACACACACACAAGTTCCTAAACAAAAGGACAAACAAAAGAAGGGAAACAAAATACTATGATAGTACACACACACACACACACACACAAGTTCCTAAACAAAAGGACAAACAAAAGAAGGGAAACAAAATACTATGATAGTACACACACACACACACACACACAAGTTCCTAAACAAAAGGACAAACAAAAGAAGGGAAACAAAATACTATGATTTAACAGGAAAAAAAACCCCAACATTCTTTCAACACAAAGTGTCCACCGGGGAAATGCTGAGGAGAAAATGTTATGAGAAAATATTTTTAAGACATGAAATGACACCAATGCAAAATATCTGTTGTTGATTTTTGTTTTGTTTTTAACTCAAAAGAGTTATTGTATCTCCTCATTTGTTTCTTACTTTTTGTTTATCCATTCCCAGTAGGTCAACAGAACCATTTCAATTTCATTTTCTTTACAGTCTATTTTTCTTCCTGATTCTTCAATTGTAAATTCCTAGATCTGAGTTTCTATTTATGAATGTTTAGAATAGAAAGGACCTTGAGGGGTCATCAAGTCCATCCTTCTGCTTTCCAGGAGAACTCATAACTAATATGAGATGGTATAAGAAAAAAAATGAATCCTGTCATGCCTGGTAGCATGCAACTTCAATCTGCACAAACATTTCCATTCACAATTTGCAATTTTTAAAAAATGAAAGTAAAAATTAAAACCCCAAAAGAGGAAGGTGCTTTAAAAATGCATTTATCAGCTAAAATTGCTCAAACGTAAATTCAACTGTCAGGTCTAAAATTAACACACAGGAAAGTTGTTGGCTGCCAACATAAAGTCTTTAGTCCCTAGAGATGTCTTCTGTAGCACCATTTCACTTACTGCACATAGCCTGGCAAACTTATACCACCACACCAATAAACTATAATTATAAATGGCAATTATGTGTGTGTGTATTTACAGTCGGTGTAGGTTTCTTATTCCAAACAGAAAATGAAAAGTTAGGACTAAACTGGAGTTTTATTATCATGAGGAAGCTACAATACAACTGTTCTATAATGGAGTTTAATTCTTTAATTTCTAACTTAAAATATTCAGGGAATAAACTTTCTTCCTAAAAGAGTTTCCAAAACAGAATTTCATCTAATGACAAAAACATGCAACTAAGAAGAAACACTGGACACGTTAAACATTCTATAATTATTAAAAAAGAAAGAAAGAAGAAAGAAAAGAAAGCAGGACCAGAAGTCTTGAAAATGGGGGAAAAAGTTATAATTTGAAAAAATATGGGGCAGGGAAGGTAGAGTACAGAAACTGTAGAGTGGGGCTGGCTGGTTAGCTCAGTTGGTTAGAGCATAGCCTTGTAACACCAAGGTGCAGAACCTCACACAGGCCAGCCACCAAAAAACAAAAAACAGAAAACTGTAGAGTAGTGAAATAGATATTGTTTCCCAGAAAGATGCTAAAATGAATTATTAAATAGACAATTTAAACAACTGGCAAGTTATGCAGTGACCTATAAACACTGGCATAAGATAGCTAGATAGCAACTAATATCTAACTTCACTTTCTGACAAGGTCACTAGTCTACGAACTCAGTGATGTTAAGAGACTGAATATATTTCGATCTCAACAGGACACCTCTAGATATTTCATAGAAAAAATAAAAGTTAGATAATATAAAACAGCAGGTGGGATTCATAACTTAATTTTACCCAAAAGTTTGATTAATGGATTAATGTTAACATAATGACAGTCTGCTAATGTTGTACAGCATTGCTCCACCCTTATACATATTTTTATCAGTGAACTAAAACAAAAACACAGGCATCATATTTATCAATAACACAAAGATAAGAGGAATGGTCATGAGGCTAAATAACATTATCAAGCTAAAATAATAAACCAAAATTAACAAGATGACAACTACAGAGATAAATGTAAAGTTCTCAATTATGTTAAAAAAGTCAACTACATAGGGCTGGCCTGTGGCTCACTTGGGAGAGTGTGGTGCTGATAACACCAAGGCCGTGGGTTTGGATCCTATATAGGGATGGCCGGTTGGCTCACTTGGGAGAGCGTGGTGCTGACAACACCAAGTCAAGGGTTAAGATCCCCTTACCGGTCATCTTAAAAAAAAAAAAAAAAGATCAACTACACAAATTAATGTGATCTTTAAGAATAGAGGTATAGAGTACAGCAAGAAAGAAGCCATGCTCCCCCTGTACTGATCTATATTGATCAGATTTTATTTGAGACGTTATATTCAGATGTAGATAAGGAACCCTAAAAACTCAGGCAACTAAGTTAATGACGAGCCTGAGCTTTATTTAAAAAAGTTATTTGAGGAACAGCTGAAAGAAATTGGGATATTTACCGCAGAAAGAGATACCTTAATGGGATGTAAGTGTCAAATATTTGAAGCCTTCCATGTTGACAGGGAATTAAGTTTATTTATTGTGGCTTCAGATGACAGAGCTAAAGACCTTCAACACAATGTAAAGAATGTTCTAAAAGTAGAGCTCCGATAATAGAACAGGATATCTGTGAAGTGGGAACCTCTTCCTTACAGTGTTCAGAAGTTAAAAGACGACCCATTAGAGATTCCAAATATGATGTGTTTTCACAATATCATGAGTATACTCGATCCCAAAAGAAATCTCTTAGGGGAAGGCAACAATTAAAAATGAGCATATGTCAAAGAAGCTTAAAAATTCTTTTTTTCGACGTTTTTATTTTATTTTTTGACCGGTAAGGGGATCGCAACTGTCGGCATGGTGTGATCTGCACCACGCTCAGCGTACTGGCCATCCCCATATAGGATCCAAACCTGTGGCCTGGGTGCTCCCAGCGCCGCACTCTCCTGAGTGAGCCACAGGACCAGCCCTTCTTCGACGTTTTTAAAGAGAAAGAAGCCTTTTTCATGAACACCAAAATCACAGAACCATTTTCAGAGAAACCAACAACAAAAGAAATTAACTTTTTTTTTTTTTTTAATGAATGCTGCATTTGTTTTTCTCAAAGAAACATCTGTACTTTAACTTTAGTACCTTTATCAAGGGATAAGGGACAATTATATGCCAGCCTGCCAACTAGTCTCAAGAAGAGAGCTGTCTTTATTAGACATTTACATGGCAGCGCTATTTGCTCCACCTAAAACTTCCTTGCAAGGAGAAGGCTCCTCCTTATAAGACGTGGATAGGAGGCTGCAGTAACACTGACTCCCTCCCACTGCAGCCTAGGAAAAACTCAGTCTTGACATGCATAAAACAACAACTTCTGAGAACTTCAGAGCAGCTGTGTTCAGGCAGAGCCAGGGGCTTTACTCAAGGCAAAGTAGTAGCTTAAGAGTTGGTTGAAAAAACAATTTTCATTTGGGGTTCAAATGAGGAGAAGAAAGAGAACAAATACAGTAACAGTAGCTATTACTTTTTAAAGCCATGGTAAACAAAGGTGTTTAAAAATCACGACACTGAAACTACTGTTTCAATGTAAAAAGTATAAACTTTGATCCACAAGTTGAAAGAATAGCAATGTTATCATGCTTCAGCTTTCTCCTGGGTGGTAACACTAGAGAGAAAAAAATAATCTTGCATTTAATAGTGTTTGAGTCAAAGCCATCACAAATTCTAGGATGAAAGACCAAAACAAGGAACTTTGCTCTCTCATTGGATATTTTTTTGTGCTGCTGCCAGGCAAACTGTGAAAATGTTCTGAATTTCCAGTGGCAATGCTCTTCATGTGAAATACTGGAACCCAGATCAGTAGTTAACGCTAAAGAGTCAGTCATTAACTGGTCTCAATGTGCTATAGAAGTAACTTCCTGGCAGAGGAGAAAAGCTACAACTGGTTGCTGAAAACCAGTTTTATAGTTAATGCAAAACTACATACTCTGATTTCTCTTCATATAATAGCTTTACTAGTATTTCAGATATTACTTCGCTTTTCAAAAGTGAAAGAAGTAATGTAAAAGAAAATTCTATGCAATAGCAAAAATAATAATAATTAATTGGCTGTATTAGTCTAATTCATTACTAAACAAAAGCCAAAGGCCTGTCCTTTTCTGCACAGAATTAAGAACTGGTAAGACTACTTAGTACAGCTGCCAAACTTTTCTTCAGCTTCTTTTCTTACAGACATGTTACATTTCGCAATACTCTCCACTTACCTTACATCCTCCACGTTTAAGTACAAATTGTGTTTGCTTTCCCCAACCCCTGTCCTAAGATATGATGACATTTCTTTGGTTTCTGAGAATGGTTGCAAAGAAAGAAACTGAACATTTTTCACTTTCCTGAAATATGTGTCTATTTTATTTACACCATTTAAAAAAATATATAAGCTAACTAAAACTAACTGCAACCATCCATTTAACAACTCTTCAAGAATGAGTAGAAAAGGCACATTTAAACAAAACAAACTTCGTTTTAGTATATATGTGCTTAGAATGCCTATAAAGACTGAAGTCTCTACAAGAATCACTTACACTACCGCAAAATTTTTAAACATAAGAATCAAGTGAGTTTGCTGAGAAAACTCTGCACACCCCTACAAACCTACACTTACTATGACACGATCCTCAGAGATACTAAAACATCCTCTGTTAAGTAGAAAACAAACTCTTAAAGTTAGGAAAGCTGCAACGCGGGAATCTGGGTAGGAGGTGCCCTGAGCAGTAAACACCCCGGTCAGAGAACATAACAAGCAATTCAGAGCAACATATAAGTCCCTATGGGGCTCTAACTTGGACCGGTTAAGTCCCAAGCCCACATCCCCCAGTGTTTTGGAAGAGATGAAATTTGGGAAGGGGAAGAGAGAGAGAGAAAGAAAATCAGAGAAATGATGAAAGTGTTCTATTTTTCTCCTCTCTACCTCCATGCCAGCATTCTTGTAGGCTGGTCACCAGTCTGGGTGCCATATCCACCAGAAGCTCTAAATCAATATCTCAGCCTCCTTCTGATATGTAGGCTAAGACCTGTATATCAGCCGTCTCCTTTCCAAATACCTCCCTTACTCCTATCGACTCCCATACCGTTCCCAAAGCCACGCCTTCTGGCGACTCAGCCCACGCATATTGTCTTCCTAAACTCATTCACTCAATTTTCTCTAAACCCTTACTTTCTCTCTGATATCACGTCCCTGATACTCATTTTATTAATTCAATCGAAATGCCACGACCCTCATTTCCAGTGATCTACCCCTAGCTATCTTTCTAGCTAAACCCAATGCACGTTTTTACCTGATCAAGATTCTTGTTCTCACCCACTCATTTCCTACCTCCTTCCTATTATCCCTGCCTTTTTTAATGCTAAGACCCTAACCCCACTCTTTGGGAAGCCCTGGATCTTCAACCTAGTTTAGTACCCTTGCTCTTTCTCCCATTCCACCGCATTCCATGATCCTTCCATTAGGCGCCTCTAGACCACCAGTCCCTCAGTATCCAATTCCCCTCTCTTTGCCACGCCCTGTGCCCCCCGGGGCTACTTACCCCAAGTTCTCCCCACACTTCAGGCCTGTGGCCCCGCCTTCCCCCCAAAGGAAGGAGGCGGGAGGAGGGAGAGGGGCGGCACTCCGCAAGGTAAAGACGATTTCCCATTAGCGTTCATCGCCGCCAATCGTAGCCTCCCTCTCTCTTATTGGCCAGTTTTAACCTATACCCCACCCACTTCCTCAGACAGGGCCCGGCCACCGCCTCAGCGCCCCCGTCTAACACAGACTGGGAGGGGAGACCCCGGCCCGGGACGCTGGTACTGGCCAGAGTTGAAGGAGAAACTCCCGTCAGATCGAGGACTAACTAATGTTAACAGGACTCACCCGCTGGTAGCTCCGTCGCCTCCCGCCCGCCCGTGCTCCTTCCCACAATCTGTCTCCAAGTCCTTCTCACCCCCCTTAGCGGAGCAGATACTTTCCTGCCGTCCAGGCAGGCACGTTCATTTCTCGCGAGAAGTAGGGGGGGAAGGGCGAGATTTGTGGGGGCTGAGTTGGAAAGGGGCCGAGGGGCGGGGCTCCAGGAAAAGAAGGGGCCTGGTTTACTGTGGGCAGGCCTGGGGACGGACGGTGAGCGAGTACTGTACACACAACTCACACGTGTTCGGCTGCAGAGTCGGGGGGTGGCAGGGTGGGGGTGGATAAAGCAGGGGAAAAGGAGGAAAGGGAATATTTACTGGTGCCTGTAGTGGTGGATGTCCAGAAGGTGAAGCGCTAGGCTGATTGGGTAGCTCAGTTGGTTAGAGGGTAGCATTATATCACCAAAGTCATGGGTTCAGATCCCCATACCGGCCAGCTGCCAAAAAAAGGTAGAGCAAATATTCTAGGGAACAAGATTATCTCAAAGGAGCACACTTTAAAAGTGAGAGATTATATTTCAATAAAGCTGTTTAAAAAAAGAGGGGTTAACACAAGGGAGTTCAGGATTCCAGACATGTGAATAGTTATACTTTCTTTACACTTACAATACTATCACTGTGGCCAAAATGTGTGTGTGTGTGAGTGTGACTGGGGGATGGGGGGGAGTATGGTAAGGAAATGGCTACTTAAAAAATGTGCAGGTTGTTTTTGCTATCCTCCAGAGTCATCGCTTCCTTAATGGCAAAGTAATTACAAATACCCTTAGCCCTAGAACTGGAATAAATGTGTTGGGAAAAAGCAATCCACCGGCACAGCAATCCTAATGCTGCCATTTTACCAGCTTTATGGTCTTGGGTGAGAAGCTTCTCTGAAGCTCTGTACAATGTAGCTACCAATCCCATTTTACTCAAAAAGTTGTTATGATGTTATGATCACGTTATGAAACTGATTTTTTTTTTTTTTTGGCGGCTGGCCGGTGTGGGGATCTGAACCCTTGACCTTGGTGTACAACACTACGCTCTAACCAGCTGAGCTAAACGGCTCATGAAACTTTTTTAAAAAAAGCACTATATTTATTATTCAGCAAGTGTTTTAACAAAACTTAACAGAACATACTATGTGCAAAGCACGTTCTAATCATGGGGAGAACAGACAGACCAGGTCCCTGCTCTGCTAGAATATATATTTTAGTGGGGAGGGGAGACAGTTAATAAGCCAATAATCACAAATGTTTCAAATAGTGAAGAGTGCTTCAGGGTAATGAGACAAAGTGAGTAGGAGTGGGGAAGAAACTTTACTCCTAGTGGTGAGAGGCCTCTTTGAGGAAGTAACATTTAAACCAGGAGTTAAATTATGAGAAAGCCTTGGGAAGATTTGGGGGGAAACATCAAATGCAATAGCTGTATTCAAAAATTTATCATATGGTTAAGATGGTGAATGTTATGTCATTTTTTTTTTTTACCACAATTAAAAACTTTTATAAAGTTAAGTTGTGTGGAGAAGTTTATATTACCTATGGAATCTCTGTTCTTTCCTTTTACAGCTCTGTTACTTGGCTTTCTGCACTTCCTTCCTAGCATCTCATCTATCCTCACAGCACCTTCTGAAAGGCAGGAAGAATCCAGGTGATTTCTCAGTAGATAGCAAAGGTGAAACAGAGGCATAAAATCACTTAGGTTCTTGTGAAAAGAATTGAGAAAAGCTGAGAGGAGTCTTGGCTTCCAATCTACTCTCCCCTTAATTCCTACTTAAAAGAATGCAGTGATAGAAACAGACCTTAAATATATAATCTTTTTTTTTCTTTTTTGATGAAAAAAAAGGGGACCTTAAATATATAAGGAAATTTTGTATATAACAGAGGTGGCATTAAAAATAAGAGGGGAAGGGTTTCTACAAATTGTTCTGGAACAATTGGCTATTGCTCTATACATATAATAGCTAACATTTGTAGATCTTACTATGTTCCAAGCACTAAGTGTTTTACATATATGAATTCATTTTTTCCCAACTTTATATTCCCAACCGATACCTCTCCTCTAGTTCAGGCCAGACTAATATCTCCAACTGCTTACCTAACAAATCCACTTAGATGTCTAATAGGTATTTCAAACTTACCATGTCCAAAACAATTCCTCCTTTCTCTCCTACACGTGCCCCTTCCCTAATCTTCTCCATCTTAGTAAAAGATACCTTCATTGTTCCAGCTGTATTTTTTAAATTGAGATATAGTTCACATACCATAAAATTCACCTTTTTATTTATTTATTTATTTATTTTGTCTTTTTTCGTGACCGGTAAGGGGATCGCAACCCTTGGTGCAGTGTTGCCGGCATGGCGCTCAGCCAGTGAGCGCACGGGCCATTCCTATACAGGATCAGAACCAGCAGCGAGTGTCGCTGCGCTCCCAGCGCCGCACTCTCCCGAGTGCGCCACGGGGTTGGCCCAAAATTCACCTTTTAAAATGTACAATTCCATGATTTTTAATATGTTCACAAAACTACTACCACACACTTAATTCCGTAATATTTTCATCACCCAAAAAGAAACTCCATACTAACAGTCATTCCCATTTACCAGCCTCCTCCCCCTCGCCTCCCCCATCAACCCCTGACAACCATGAGTCTCCTTTCTGTCTCTATGGATTTGCCTGTTGTAGACATTTTATATAAACGAAGTCATATAATATGTGGCCTTTTGTGTCTGGCTTCTTTCATTTAGCATAATGTTTCCAAGGTTCATCCATGTTTTAGCATTTATCAGGCCTTCATTCCTTTTATGGCTGAATAATATTCCATTGAATGGGGCTGGCAGGTTAGCTTAGTTGGTTAGAGACAGCAAGGTCAAGACACTTCTTGTTATTACACCAAGTCAAGGGCCGGCCCGTGGCTCACTCGGGAGAGTGTGGTGCTGATAACACCAAGGCCACGGGTTCGGATCCCATATAGGGATGGCCGGTTAGTTCACTGGGTGAGCATGGTGCTGACAACACCAAGTCAAGGGTTAAGATCCCCTTACCGGTCATCTTTAAAAAAAAAAAAAAAAATTCTAACAAACATAAAATCTGAAATTATTCGATGTCTTTACCCTTTCCCCCCAAATATTAGGGTCCATGATTATTTTAACTCCAAAGACTTTTTGCCCATTTTTTCATACGATCATAGTGGAATGTTTTGGTTTTATCTTTTTAAACTCCCCACAATAAGCATTGTTTTTTTTTTTTTTTTTTTTTTTTAAA